>NC_056729.1:910072810-910267810 GCF_019279795.1 Protopterus annectens
TGAGCGTAATATGAGTGCTGATAGCCAAATGAGGCTTAAAGCAGCATACCCCGTTTGCGCGGAGCTGCGCACCACGCAAACAAGCTAACCGACGGGCAACGTTGAGCAAGCCGTATCAAAACTGCCTTTACACAGACACACCCCTCAGCATGTCTAGACAGTCATGAAAAATAAAAAGCAGTGGCCAGGTTCGAACCCAGGATACTATACACCATAGTCAAGGTACAGAACCACTAAACCATGACAGCAGTACCTCTAAATGCAATAATAGCTAATATATAGGAATGAATACAAACTAGAGCATGACAATGCAGGTTTACTGAAGTTGATACAATTCCAAAATGGCCAATCACAGATATGTGCGGGAAAAACGGACTATATAAGCCCTATAGGCGGGAATACACAGCATAAACAATTGTAGAACTGACCTGCAGGCAGAATGACAGGAGTAGGAGAGGGTAGTCGCTTTCGAGCACAGAGGTGAGGTGTTGAGGAGTCCAGGTACATGGTCTGGCTCCTAGTCCATAATCATGAGGCCCAACTCATGCAGGGTCAGGTCCTCTGGGGAGCATACAGGGCTGAGGCGTGGGACCAGTTGGCTCATGATCTCACCAGTGCCACAGGGATTCCAAGGACTGGTGAGCAGGTCCGTCACCACCATGCAGACCTGAAGAGACGCAAGCAGGACCAACTGAACCTTTGGATCCAGGAGGCCCGGCAAACACCCAACGCCCCACTACTGAGTAAGTAACATTTAATTATGTATGTAAGAAATTAAACTAGCTGATATTATGGAGATGTGTATTCCAATATTACTTCATTTATATTACAGCTGCAGGTGTCCATTCTGCGAACCGCAGAGCCTATGGCGATAGGCTGGTGCGGTTGCGCCACCAGGCAGGTCAGTAATCCACTACCAGTAACTGTAAAGAAATATAAAAGTATGACAGTCAGCAAAAGAGTGCAGTGTAGTCAGTAAGGAATAAAATCTTCAAATAACAGTGTGAAAGTGTATGCAAGTATTGCTTGATTACAAAAGTGTGTTCCAGCCTGTAAGTTTAACCTAAACATGAAACTGTCCGACATATATTCTGAAATAAAAATGCCCTGCCTGTAAGAAAATAGTACACAACCTGCAGCAGGCTGAAAAGTATAGCTGCAGAAGATGATGAAATCACATGTGTGAAATATATCCCTGTGGAAATACTGAAACATGACAGAAGTGAGACTGCTGGAAAGGATTGTAATAACTACTGGTAAAACATGTCAATAAAGCCTAAAAGTACCATCCGGAATAGTAAAATGAAAGCAAGTGAGAGAGTGTGAGAAAGTGTCATGAATCCAGCAATACAGTAGTAATAACCCCTGAATAAAGTATACTGCAGTCAAGACAGAATGAAATGCATGTGAGATTCAAAACCAAACAGCAAAATCTGTTCAAAGTGTTGCTGCATCTGGAATGTGTATCCCAAAATCAGGATATGTTGCTCTCAGTCTGCAATATGCAGATAGGATGTTTGTCTGATATACCAAACATCCACACTTGTCTACAGCTATATAAAGCAAATGTAGCAGGATGATGTAGCTGAACAAAAGCTAGATATGAATGTGTATGAAGAACCATAAAATGTATATTGATGTTGCAGTAACAGTCCTATCACCAAGTTGAAATAGTTATCATATAGGAAACTGTAGTTAGAACAGTAGTGTGTATATAACTGTAGCTATTAGAAATGTACAGCATATGTATTGTTATTCAAGGTGTTAATATTACTTTCTTCACCCCACCCTATAACCACATATAAGCCATTCCACGTGAAAATGGTATGTGCAATCACAATTAACAACCCTGGACATTTGTCCTGTTGGGTCATATATATTTGCATGTCTGTTGATGCATCTGCCCTGTTCATACATCCACACCTGATGGCCTGTTGCCATCAATTAACCCTGCATGTTGTTGGACTGTGTATTTCTGTTCAAATTATGCATGTGTTATGCACGCTGTTCAATGGTGTGAATATCTGGGTGTTTGGTTAATGGGAATACTAATGCATGCTGTTACAACTAATTGTGAATGGTATTATATGTCACTAACCCAAACTGTCATGACATAATGCAAAACATAGTACGAGAGGGAAGGCGGGTTCCAGCGGACCCACCTCTCCCACTTCAGCTGGCGAGTGCACCTGGCACTAGTGCCGAGTCCGGACCCTCCTCCGGTGGCCCTGTGCCACCTGCAGGTGGAAGCGCTGCAGGGGATGGGGCTCGCCCCCCTCTGTAAGTGTGGCCAGAGGAGAACCACCACTCACCCTCCATAGCGTCCGGACTGTGGTGCGTAGGGAGATTCGGGACTCTGTTCTCGAGCCCCTACGCCAGCTCAAGGCACAGGTGGCGCAACTAACAGGCATGCCTGTTGCCCCGCCTACACAGCCCCCAGCACAGCCCCGTCCTGGGCAGTGAAGGAACAGTGGCAACTGCCTATGGGTGGGGATATCAGTTCCACTGTTGCCATCTGTGGGCTCATGGGCTCTGGATATCCATACCTCTGTCCCCGTCAATTGTGTAACCCCCCCACACATGTCATACACCGCCCCTGTATGCGTCTTGTTTGTCTTGTCTGTTTACCTACCCAACCTACCTCCCCAGCTGTACCGACTTCCTTCACCTGACATACCACTCTCACCTGAAAAAAAAAAAAAAAAAAAGGGCACTCTGTACCCACAAAAAAATGACGCCCCATACATAGCTGCCCATTCCGCACACATGTCTACTGGACATGGAAGCTATCAATTACAATTGGCTGTACAACAAGTATTATTGTTGTCCTGACACCTCTCTCAGGGGTGGAAGGTTTCAAATGTCACACCAAATTACATACATATGCACAGCTGTTGCTGATGAAGAAATGGGCAGCTATGGGCCTTACCTACATCCCTCCTGCACATCCCAAGCTTGTTTCCCTACTGTCTTACCCTCTTTGTGACCCCTTTTCACCACTTTCCTGTCTCCCCATTTTCTTTTCTTTCAAAGAAAATAGCTGGTGTCTTGAAGAGTAAGCACGTTTAAGCGGTTGTAGCGGGTGTGCGAGCTAACGCCAGTGCGCATGTGAGCTCCGCAAACCAGCGCTAACCTGGTTACAACTGCTTAAATGTGCCTTAGTCACTTTGATTGACAGGTCCTGTACTCAGCTCAAAAGCAAAATAAAATCCCACTGTGAGTCCCGAACCCAGGACCTTGGAAACAGTAGTCTGCATGACTTACCACTAAGCCATGACTCTTATACAAGAACATTGTGCTAAAATAAATATATCATGTAATAGTAGGAATGAATGTAAAGGGAATATAGATGTGTAGTACACAAAGCATGCCATTTAGAATTACTATCAAAACTAGTGGATTTCCATAATAGTAGTGTGTGAACAGAAACAGCCATGCTAGTTGGAAGCTAGTAGGTAATAATGTCACTATAGCACCTTGCAAGCCACACACATACTCACAGCTGGATAAGCACTGCCCATACCCCACAACCTCTTACAGGAACACATCTGGACCAAGTAATAAAATATGTGGAGCAAGGCCCAAAACCAGGGACACATTACAAATAATGTTACAACAAACGCAGACAGTTCAGAGAGTAACAGGGTCTGCACTTTGTGGGATGTTTGGAAGGGTATGCAGTCTGAAACTTGAATGTTTGTCACCATATTCTGACTTGAGCCCAGAATGACTTGCCAGAAAAAGGTGTGCATGAGATATTGACCAAAATATGAGGCAGAAATGTGGACAACCTGCAAATATCTGTACACATGACGGGTCTGACACCACCATATTTGAATAGTTAAGAGCCTAGACATAGCAACAGTGAATGACTTACAGGGATGCCCCACAGACCCCATTTGAAATGTACAAACAGTAGGCAGAAAGGTGTAACACATGCAATGGTAACTATGGAGTCCTGAAAGTATTCATCACTTGCATGGCAGAAAAGTGTAGTAATACATATGCTCATGCTAACCCACAGTCACAACTGCAGCATACCAGACATTTTAATGGGTGTACCCCACTGATATGTACCATTCCATGAGGCACATAACAGATGAACCTGAAAGTCTCTGGGGCCTGCTCAGCAGCATACTCAAATACCCCAATAGATGTCAAGGCCCACACCATGGCCAGACCACACTGCATGCTGTAACACCCTAGCAGATATAGCAAGCATTCCAAGGTGTGAATGTACATGGAAAATAGGAAAGCTACAGCAGCACACTACAGTCAAGACACCTAGCAGGCATACAAGTAGTGACTGTAAAGGGCAACTATTGAAGCCTTAGCAACAAAGTGCAAGCAAAAGTGAAAGGAAAGCACACACACACATGCATTAACAGTAGTAGTAGTTCTAGGTGTCAGTGTACATACACAGTTAGTACAGGAAACTGGAGAAATGAATGGAGGAATGTTAATCTACAACACACCTGGAAATATGAGAGAGATACCAACCTTTACACTCACAGAACATTGTCCACAGCATAACAGCATGGTCCCTGGCCTTAAAATATGAAAGGGCTACGCCTATCTCACATACCTTTTTATAGCACTGTTCTGAAATCACAGTGAGAACTGCAATCAGTACACAACTGGCTGCATGCAATTAGCAAATGCTGGCTAACAATTGGTGCAGAGGCCATCACATGGGCATATGCAGATACCTACAAAAGTATGCTGTACTCCCAGTCCACACATGCAATACTTTCATTGCACCCTGAGAAGGACGTGAGAGACAGACAGACAGAGAGAGAGAGAGACAGACAGAGACAGAGACAGAGAAAACTGCAATTAAGCAGACACAAACAAATTGTTCAGCAACAGCTACCTGAAAGCTGACAACTGAAAAGTGGAGCAGCAGGACAGAGAACCAGACGGCAACACAAGCAGCTGTGACAAACACAGGTAATGTAAAGTAATACTATAAAGGTCTACATACTGTGAACCCTCCATATGTGTCATTGGTCTGTATCCATATGTATATGAAGATGTGTAAAGGGCAGGGACATACAGCAACTATCAGTGAAGGCTGTACATACATTTGTATGTGAGAGCATCTATGTGCACATATCAATGTTGGTTGATTGTAGGTTGTAGTGCCATGTACAAAGTAGGTTTCACAGTTATGTATGTTTAGCAGTATGTTAGTGTGTGTATACAGTATGGTAGACAAATATGTTGATATACCTGTCTAACATATGGATACGTATGTATGTCAACATATGTATGTGTATATATATATATATATATATATATATATATATATATATATATATGATATGCATATATGTATACATACATAAAGAGAGAGATGTAGGAATACATAGACAGATGTAGATAGAATATTGTACAAACATATCTATGTAATGCACACATACAGATATAGATATATGTAGATACATATACATAGACAGACTGATCTGACTACCTACAGGTATGACTGTATATGACGACCTGCAACACAGCCTGTCCCACCCCCTCTGTCACTCACACCCCTCTGTGTCCCCCTCCACATCTATAGCAATATATGTACATCAATATATATATGTGTATATGTATACGGACATATATATATATATATATATATATATATATATATACATATAGATATATCTATATACATATATATATATATATATATATATAGAGAGAGAGAGAGAGAGATGTATATAAAGTCTGAGTGAGGCACATGTGTACAGATGTATTGCAACAGGTGCCTGGTGACAAAGGCATGGAGTGAACACCAGTGTCAAAACCGGAGTACCATACCACATTCCAGATCACCTACACCAGTAACCACCTGATATGTGATTGGCTGCCCACCACTGCATGTGTCAGGGTGAACAGGGTCATAAATGTGTACAATAGTGGCCCCAATGATATTCACAGTGGCACACTATCCCTGGAATACCTGCACATGGTATGTGTCAGCGGACATGGTGTGTCAGCTATGGACATGTAGGTCGGTGTACCCCTCCACACCACATAATGGATGCCATGGTATGGACCTCACATGACAGCTACAGATATGGAGAAGGACACAGTGACATGTACAACACTGTGACAATGCACTCAAACACATTACCAATGCACAGTGACTGACAACACCACAGAGTACACATATGCTACCCACATAGAGGTTACCACTCCCAGATTTACATATGTAAGTCACACCCATGACAGATGTCCAACAACCATAGTAACACCTCACACCATCCACAACCTAAATGCCTGCTGTGTGTCGTCTGTGCCACTGCAATAGAGTGCACATGTGGAGCTAAGAGTTCCTACCCACAGATAAGACATACCCTGCAATAAACCACACAGTGTTAAGAAGCAAGACTCCCCATGAGTACATGTCACACATACCCCTGCTGAATGTTAGTCAGATAGGTAATATGCCATATGAGTCACCCTGTGTAACTGTGTGACAGCAGCAGGTACCATCACACTACATGTGTCACAATGGTCGGGTAGCAAAACAGTATGCTGCTGTAGTCCCAGGGGCAGTAGCATATTGTATAGTATTGTATTGTAATGTAATGTATTGTGTTGTATTGTATTGGTATGTTGAGGTGCCTCCTTCGTGGAGTGGAACCACTGCTGCTGTGCGCCAGTGTACAGGTACATATCCTGTAGTCAGGCTAGTGTTACATAGCACTTCTATATGTGTGTTTAGCTCCTGTCAGAGTTTATGTAGCATGCAACTGGGGATACCATCAGGTCCCATCCATGTTGTGCATTCTGCTGTCCTGAGGGTGGCTCTCTCCTGGACATCTGTGATGACAGGGAGGTTACAGTCAGCTGGGATAACTATGCCTTATTTTGGGGGAGAGGGTGGGGTGACACCTGCACTGAACCTGTCTGCCACAATGTTTTCGATATCTGTGGTGTCAGTGAAATATTTGTTGTTGTGTACTACCTATGGGCATAGAGGATGGATCCTGACCAGGTTGCTAACATAACTGAAGAAGGCCTTCTGGTTATCTGTAGTGTCCCTCTTGATTTCCCTCTCAAAGTTGCCCATGGATTTTGTATGATGGAAAATAGATCCTTACTAGTGCTGCTCAGACATGCCCTCCCTTTATGGAATTATGCTCTGTCTTGCAGTAGCTTCCATCTTCTGTAATACAATCTGTCTATGGCTGGGGTCCACCAGACAGGATGCTGTCCCTTTGTGGAGAGTGTCTTGGTCATATATGGGATTGCATGATCCATGCATTCTCGGAGATGTCTGTAGAAAGCAATTGTGTAGGGGTCAGCATTGTGGGTTGTATCTGCCACTGGCCCAGTGGGCTGAAAGGATACCATGTCACTGTTACAAAGTGTAAAGTTTGTATCTGTAATGTTATGCACTATAGTCGTTTGTGCTGGTGGTGGAGGTGGGATATGTATATCCAGGGCAATCAGTGTGTGGTCAGCTCACAGTAGTTGATGATGTAGGCCATACAGTACCTAGATACAAACCCCAGAGTGAGGAGGTGCTCTTGACCTGAATCAGTGTTCTGACTGCTGGGGTTTGGTAGTATGTCGTATGGAGTGTGCCAGGTACTGTTGCACAGTTGCTGGCTGAGCACTGATACCTGGCCATCTACATGTGTATCCATCAATAGACAGACAGATGCCACATATGTGAGATATGTTGTATCATAACAGTCGAGTAGCATGTGTAGTATGTGTGCCAAATTCTGCTGACATATATTGCTGATACCAGGTTATTTTCTTTCTCAGGTACATGGCCCACCCGTGGAATCCCACCTACTCCACAGCTGGGGATGAGGAGATACACCAGAGCCTGGTGTGGGATTATGCAATACTCTTTTCCCGCACCAGCCAGAATCAGCAGGAGAGGGCTGCACTGTGGCAAGACCTTGTCCATCGGGTAAATGACATAGGCACGCATAATAGGACATATGAGCAGGTACGACATCACTGCAGTGATTTAATCAGACATGTCAGTCAGCGTGCGTCAGATATCCACAGGCAACAGGTCGCCACAGGTGGTGGGGTGGCTACACATCCCCCACTCACCAGACTGGAGGGACTACTCATGAGTGTAGTGGCTCCAGTCCACCAGCAACAACAACAGCAGCAGACATGCATTATGATGGAGGCTGGAGCCACGCAGCAACAAGACAGTGAACGCAGGTAATATGCCATATGTACAGTTGACTGTTGTGTACACTGGTAGTTAATGCATGTGTGAGGTGTGTCCTTGGTTTGTAGCTGTCACCATAGTATTTAATGTGCAAGTGTGATATCCTCAATATTAGCAGCTGACCTGTGAAAGGCGACTGTTGTACTACTGACCTATATCATACTCAGTAACAATGGCACAGTTGTGCCCACTGACATTAGTTTCTTCACATCTGCAGGACCCTCTGGTATAACAGCAATGCAGCCTATCCATGCTGGTGAGTGTGTATTAACAATTCCTGTAATAGTGTTGATAGTAATAGTACTATTTGGCTCACTTAGTAGTCCTCTTTGTATGCATGTAGGTGTGTCTGTGTCTGTGTGTTGATATCACGCATACTGAGTACTGTACAATTGTGTGAAACTGTGTGCATGTGTGCATGTGTGCATGTGCACCTGTGCATGTGTGCATGTGTGCATGTGTGCACCTGTGCATGTGTGCATGTGTGCATGTGTGCACCTGTGCATGTGTGCATGTGTGCATGTGTGCACGTGTGCATGTGTGCATGTGTGCATTTGTGCACCTGTGCATGTGTGCATCGCTGGTAATGTGTAGACATTGTAAACTGTGTTTCCTGTTTCCCTCCCACAGGTTCTGTTGCTGCTCTGGTGTCATGTAGCAGGGAACCTGAGTCAGGTGCCGTGGGTACTGATAATGATAACATCTGTGTAATGGCACAGGAAAGTATGCCAGGGTCCACCATTGGTCAGCCGATTGACAGTACACAGCTGTCGACCCCATCAATGCGCACAGTTATCCTGCCGATACACCCTTTGTCACCAATGTCCCTAGGTGATGGACAGCATACAGTGGGCATTGACCAGGGTAATGTGGTATCTGTGGCACATGCCTCCCCACACAGCAGCCATGGGCATGGCCCAGAGATGGTACCACACAGACAGATGTCCAGGGGTTCTCGTGGGAGCATCCGTGGGCGTACTGCCCCTGTCAGATGTGCCCACAGAGGTCTTACAACCTCAGCTATGTTTCGGGCTGTCATGCAGGCACAGTCACGTATGGAACGGTACACCAGACAGGGTCTGAGGGAGCTGACAGCATGTCGCACAGCCATGACTGACAGTATGCGTGACATTGCAGCTGCCATCCGTGATTTCACCGATGTCATAGACAGACGTTGTGGGGACATATTAGACCGGTTCCACAACTACATGTCCATGAGCCAGGGCGATGGTGGGCGGTTGAGGCGTTGACATGGCCGTATGCCAGCAACAGCAGCAGCTGGCAGTCGTCGCGGATGACAACAGGGCCGCGGCCGCCCCCGTAGTACCAGCAGCAGCCCCAGCAATGCTGGGTCTGTGCTGTCATCAGACCGCCCCAGGAGACCACGTGCACGTGGCTCTGGCCAGGACCGACAGGGATCTGTGTCCAGTCAACGAACACCTGCTTCTGATGACAGTTCCCAGTCTGGGTTGGTACTGGATACGGTCCGTAGCACCCCTGCAAGGCACAGGTACCGTGTCCATGGCCAGAGACACTGATCTGTATGACCTGGCAGGTACAGTCTGTGGCTGTCCACAAACACCAGTATATGGCAGCCATGAGGTGGAACTGTGTGCATCCATACACACATGCGAATTGACAACACCTAGGGCTACCGCATGCACACACACACTGCATCAACATTGCCCCACCTTCTACTGTTGTCCCTCACCAACACACATACACATACATGTCAATTGGTGGTATCGGTGGCTGACTCAGGCATACCAAGTTCACACCCTGTGCATATGATGAAACTGTGCCACCTCCTGCAATCTGTAACAACTGTGCAGGTACAGGTTAACATGTTGCTGATGCACAGGGTGACCAAATAGATGTGTAGTAATAGTATCATGTTGTTAACAGTACTGTGTGCTGAATTAATTGTGGGTATATCATAGCATGCCTGATGCAGTAAGTGTGTGATTGTCATGCCCTGTTGTCTACATCCATGGTAAGTACCATAGTGTATCATCTGCACATGTTGGCATACTGGTGGTAATGATGTCAACAGAAGGCTACATACATAGGTAGCACAAGGGATAGGGTAATGAATGTAGTAATACACAATGATGGACATGTAAATTGCAAGTGGCATGTTGCCCACACTAGACTCTGCAATGCAGATGTTTGAGGATGTTGATATGTGTGCAGTACTACACGACTGGTACAGGACACACAGGAGCACCCTAGCACTGCATGCTCACATCTCATACCATGCTAGACAGCCCCAACACACATAACTAACTGTCACAGGAGGGAGAGTCCCCATATATGTCAGGGATACTGTGATGGCAGGCCAGGTAGCATACATCTTACTAAGTATGGAACCACTGAGTGAAGGCTCAGTGTCTGTTATTTGACATGTGTATTACTGCAGGTATGAGCACATGGGTTTCCATCCAGTTATTGTACATCCTGACAGTACATGGTCTGTACACTTGTGTGCACTGAGACTGGACCCTAGTCATCTGACCCATGTATTTCCATGTACATGTGCATAGTGCCTGCATATTTGCAGTGTTACCTACTGGACCTGGTACAGCTTGTTTGTTGTACAATGGACTACATGCAGCCCTGTTTACTGTAGCTTTGTTTGCATGCATGTTTGCTTGCAATTACCCTGGAATACTGATCACACCTGCAATGCATAGTTATAGAGCTTCTGTGGACTCCTAGCTTACTATATGTATGTCCATGTCCCACTTGACAGGATGTCACTGTTTGTCCTGTTCACATGTACATTGCCTGTGACACAGTGCATATGACTTACCTGGCATGTGTCCACGTGAGCAGTCATATATGCTACTGCTAACTAATCACAGGCACTACACCTTCACATATTCATCTTCTGTTGAACTACCTGCTTTGCTAGGGACGGCCTGCACCTGTCACCCCTGGGCTTTCAGATATTGGCGAAGGCTCTTGCTACTCCCATAGTGCCTATTTTAGGCAAGGCTCAAATGACAAACCCACCTTCATAGGTATCACAAGGGATAAGAAACTAAGAGTAATGCTACCCAATGCCAGAAGTCTAAACCTCCAGATGCATGCACCCAAAACACTCCTTGGCATGGAGAACATCGATATCTGTGCAGTAACAGATGCCTGGTTCAGGGCTACTGAGAGCACACCAGCACTACCAGGTTTAACCTGGTTGATTTCTTTGAAACAGTCACCAAGGCCATTGACAAGGGGAAGGTGGTTCACACAGCCTACCTGGACCTTGCAAAAGCCTTCACAACAATACCCCACTTGGGCATTCTAGAGAAGCTCTCCAGCTGAAATATAAGCACCTATGTCACTAGATGGATTGCACAGTGGCTCAAGGACAGAACCCACATGGTTAGCATTGCTGGAGCCATGCCAGACTCCAAACCAATTATGAGTTGTGTCCCACAAGGCTCAGTCCTGGGACCTCTCTTGTTTGGTATATATTTATTGGAGATACAGGCCAACACGGACGGACTGTGGTTGACCAAATATGCAGATGACTGCGAACTGGCCACCATAATCGACTCTCCAGCCGACACAAGAGTCTTCCAAAGGGGCATCATAGAAACAGACAACTTGTGCCAGAGCCATGGCCTTCAGCTGAACAGTGTTTAGAAAGGGGAATGTGCACCCTGTAGTCTGTTCACCTAGTTGCCAAAAGGGACATTGTCCTCACACACACTAACCCCCCCTCAGCCAAAAACACACACTTGCCAATTGCAGGATTCAAACCCCTATCTGAGTATGTTATGACACTCGAGATGGACACATTAGCAGAGTGTGCTATTCGCATTACTGGGAGGTTTTCCTTCTCCTGCTATACTTATAGAGTGCTGACATCATCAGTGTTTAGAAAGGGGAATGTGCATCCTGTAGTCTGTTCTCCTAGTTGCCAAAAGGGACATTTCCCTCACACACTAACCCCCCTCAGACAAACACACACACTTGCAGGATTCAATCCCCTACTTAACTATGATATGACACTTGAGACGGATGCATTAGCAGAGCGCGCTATTCGCATTACTGGGAGGTTTTCCTTCTCCTGCTATACTTATAGAGTGCTGACATCATCAGTGTTTAGAAAGGGGAATGTGCATCCTGTAGTCTGTTCTCCTAGTTGCCAAAAGGGACATTTCCCTCACACAAACTAACCCCCCTCAGCCAAAAACACACACTTGCCATTCGCAGGATTCAAACCCCTATCTGATTATGTTATGACACTCGAGACGGACACATTAACAGAGTGTGCTATTCGCATTACTGGGATGTTTATCTTCTCTTGCTGTACTTATAGGGTGCTGACATCATCAGTGTTTAGAAAGGGAATTGTGCATCCTGTAGTCTGTTCTCCTAGTTGCCAAAAGGGACATTTCCCTCACACACAATTGCACACACACTAACCCCCCTCAAACAAACACACACACTTGCCAGTTTTAAACCCCTACCTAATTATGTTATGACACTTGAGACGGACGCATTTGCGGAGCACGCTATTTGCATTACTGGGAGGTTTCCCTTCTCCTGCTATACTTATAGAGTGCTGACATCATCAGTGTTTAGAAAGGGGAATGTGCATCCTGTAGTCTGTTCTCCTAGTTGCCAAAAGGGACATTTCTCTCCCACAGACTTACACACACACCAACCCCACTCACACTGAGCATTTACAGGATTCAAACCCCTACTTAACTATGTTATGACGCTTGTGACAGACACATTAGCAGAGTGCGCTATTTGCATTACAGAGAAGTTTCTTTTCTCCTGCTGTACTTATAGGGTGCTGACATCATAGGTGTTTAGAAAGGGGAATGTGCATCCTGTAGTGTGTTTTCCTAGTTGCCAAAAGGGACATTTCTCTCCCACAAACTTACACACACACCAACTCCACTCACTGATCATTTGCAGGATTCAAAACCCTACCTAACTATGTTATGACACTTGTGATAGACACATTAGCAGAGCTCGCTATTCGCATTACTAGGAAGTTGCTTTTTTCCTGCTGTACTTATAAGGTGCTGACATCATCGGTGTTTAGAAAGGGGAATGTGCATCTTGTGGGGAGGCAGACACCAAGCACACTCTGGCTAAGCTGTCATTCCCTAGAGCAAACAGCCTAGTGTTGACCTCTACACCCATATGTTTAATTGTCAAATGCACATTATTTGTTGCTGATAGACTGTTTGCACATCTTTATTGCCATAGCATTCCCTGTTTGTATGAACAACTTGTGCATCTGTGGAAGATGTTTGCATATGGGAGGGGTCCACTATATCACGTATGTCTCTGTAGTCATTTAACTGTGTGCACTGGGCAGACTGCTGTAATGTGGTTGGTTCCTGGAATAACACATAAAGTACCAGATATGTGTGTCCAACTGCTAAACTGAGATTTGGCCTAAGTGTGTGAGCATGCCCAGTTCAGCCTTCCCATGGCATGTTGTCTAACATATGTCTCATTTATCAAAGTGTGTGAGCATGCCCAGTGTGAGCATTCCATATGTTGGACTCTGCAGCCCACCACATTTGTGGATGAGTGTGAACTTCAACAAATATCACCCATTTATGGTTGTGTGTTGTGTGTCGTGTTGTGTAGTTACTGTACAACTGCTTTGTGTGTGAACACAACAGGATTATACTGTGCCTGCAGTGTTTGCATGGGATACTTTGCATACAGTTGTCAACATCCTTTCACACTGACCTAACACTGTAGTACTGTATAGTGTACTGGTAGTACTTTGACTGTGGTGGACAGTACCCTGGGCTTTAGTGCTATCACTGCTTTACATTTCGATAGTGGGCACAACAGCCTGGTTAGGGGCCAGTTGTGTACATCTGACCATGTTGCATTCTGTACAGATATGAACTACTTAAACCAGTCTTGTCCAACATTGGTAGTGTATTCCACAACATAGGTGTACATTTGCAAACACTAGCGATGTGCCCTAGTCCATGTCTAATGCTAGTTGGAGAGTGTGTTTGTCCTTCAACACACATTGTAAGTGGAGTTTGCCATGACATATGTCATGGTTAGTATACTGTGCCTCTGTCTACCTGTGACATGACAGTGATACCCAGGATAAAGCTACCATCTCCCATCCACTCATCAAGATTCCTATTGAGGAAGATTGATAAGTGACTCTATGGGTAGCCTGTACTGGGGTTCACTCATGGGTGGGGTGGCTTCTGTGTTATGGATCACGCAGTACAGCTTGTCCTATGTAAGTCAGTGCTGGGGTTCAGGTCTCTCATGTGCATAGCTCACTGCCATTCAGATTGTACAAGGTGCAGCATGTTTATTGATACCAGCAACACAGGCAACACATGGCATCTGTGCAAGCTATTTGATACTCCTGGTGAGGTACTGTTGGGGACTTTACGGTTGATGGAGGTGTCTGCTGAGGTACATCCCACAGGGGCTATTGTAGTCAATTGTACCACTAATGAAGGATGACTGCAGAGCCACAATGACCTCCCCTTATCTAGATCTGACAACCTTCATGATTAGGTGGGTATATGGTATGTTTCTGTAAACACTACAGCACATGTTTGTCCAATGCAGGATATCTATCACCTTGTGTCCCCAGGTCTCTCATTACATGTTAACTACATAATGGGTTAACACCTATGTGGTAATTGGTGGGCACTTACTGTATATCCACGGGGGTTGACTATACACGTTTCTGCAATTAGCTTGCTGACATGGCTATGGCACCAGTTGTCAGTTTCTATGTGGCCCTTTTGTGGGATGCTTGTGTCAGCTGGTGGATCATATGTGGTGAGCAGTTTGTAGTCCTCTGCAAACATGTTCAGGCACAGTCCTTCCATGTTTGCTTGTACCTATGGGACATATATACCAGACGAGGGAGATCCCAGGACAAAGCCTTGTGGGATGCCAGTTATATCTGGTTTGTAGTCTGACATGGCTGCAGCATGTCTGACCATGTCTGTCCTGTCCTTGGTCTGGTTTGCAACCCCTCTACTGACATGTGGGTTTATATTTAAGCTGGTGAGCTTATCTATAATGAACACGTAGGGTATTGTATAGAAGCCTTTGCAAGGTCCAGCTACGCTGTGTGGACCACATTGCCCTCATCAATGACCTTAATGACTGTTTCAATTGAGTCAAACATGTTTAGGGGCAGGATCTGCACTTGAGAAAGCCACACTGGGTAGGGTCTGGTGTCAGTAGGTCCCCAATGTCTTTATGTGTGTGGTACATGCTGATCCTTTCCATAGCTGTGCAGACCGAGCTTCTCAGGATTCTGGGGTAGTAGTTTTCAGTATCCATTCAGGCAACACCTTTGTTGAGAAGGACCACTGTTGTTGTACACTGCTCTTTGGGTAGATATTCTGTGGTAAGGCTGACATTGAGCAGTAGTGTGGTTTGGCATTCCATTCATCTTGGAGTCCATGTTGCACTAGGCCCAGGACACCATCTCATACCATTGCTGCTGTGTGTTTTGCTTTGTAGATGTTGGCTGTTACCTCAGCATCTGCAATGTCAGGGGGCCAGCAGTCTGCTGGGATAGATATTCTGCATTTGGGGGTTTGCACTGCACCTGTCAGGATGTATGTTGGCAATATGTGTGTGTGTTTGTGATATTTGTGTGATTCAGGGCATATCTGTGAATTCCCAACATGGTTCCTACCATCAGTTGTGAAAGCCTTGGGATTATCCTTAGTGTCCTGTACAATTTGTATCTTCATAGGTTCATAGGTTCATACTAGGCTATCCACCCTAGGGCATTTGTTAGCCTAGCCAGAGTGTGTGTGGCTTTGCCACCCTTGCTATGTGAATATTATGGCCATTTATGATTTGCTTTGCTGTGCCTCTGTCTGGACATGACACAGTGAAGACCCCAGTGTAACTCTACAATCATCCATCCACTTGGCAAGATTCCTGTTGAAGAGTGTCAGTGAGGGGCTCTGCCTAACATGGAGTGGGATTCTGGTCCAGGGTGTGGGAGCCTCTGGATTATGTATCTGTCCCACCAGCACATCCTATTTCATTATTTGTTGAGGTTGACATCTCTCACTCTCACAGCTCCGATGGATTTGTGTTTTTTGGGGTGGAGCATGTCCATTACTCCTGTGTTGGGCATGGCCTTCTACAACAGGCATGCAATGCCTCTGTGTAGGCAGTATGTGACTGCATTCAGCTGGGGTGTCTACAGCCAGGCAGCATATGACATATATTTGAGACCCTTTATCCTCTTGGTGAGATACCTTTGAGGTCTTTCTAACTGCTGCAGGTGTCAGGTAAGGTACATCCCATATGAGGCATTGTACTAGATTATGGGTGTGATTAGAGAACAGTATAGGGGCACAATGACCTCTGTTGATGTAGATGTGAATCCTTTCCTGATACGGTGTCAAATGTAGACAGTCTTCCTAGCCACATTGGCAATGTGGGTGTCACATAACAGGTTACTGTCCACTTGTGTCCCTAGGTCCCTGGTTACTCCTTCCATACATAATGGTTTACCACCTATGTGGTAATTTTTGGTTCCTTGTTTGGTATTTGGTGGGACATTCATACTGTCCAGTGTCTTCAGGACGGCTGGGTGGGGTTCCTGTGTGTGAGAGTGTGGTCTGTAGCATGCTACAGACTGTACAGCAGTCTTGCCTACAGTTAGTTGCACATGGGTGGACTCCAATGCCTTGTGCATTGTCAGTTACCTGGACGTATGGGTGTCTGTGCTGACTATGGATACTCACCCTCCTTTTATGTTTTGTTCCAGGTTTTGGGGCCATGACACATGATGTGGTATAACCTGGTAGTGCTGGTGTGCTGTCAGGAGGCTTGCAGCAGGTTTCTGTCACTGCACAGACATCAATGTTCTCCATACTGGGGATGGCCTTGGGAGCATGCATATTGGGGTTTACACATCTGGCATTGGTCAGAATTTCCCTTATGTTTCTTCCCACTTATGTTTTCTAGGGAGGTGGGTCAGTCTTTTCAGCCTTGCCTACAAAAGGCTCTATGGAGGTGGCAAAGGCCTTATCCAATATTCAGACGCCCAGGGTAACAGGTGCAAGCCATCCCAAGAACAGCTGCGTGGCTTGTCAAGCATGACATCCCAAGCAGACAGACATTGATCCCCTTGAATGACACCAGTAAGTGTGCCACTTGCTATGACTGATCATTCCGTGTTTGTACTGTGGCATTATTCTTGGTAAGGGTAGGATGCTGCAAACGGTGAGTGTCATACCGGCCTGGACTACATAATCAGAGAGCTCATCTATGTCTCTTTTCATGTAGTCTAGGGAGGTACATCTCAGGTCATTCACACCAGCATGGACTATGACTGCATCATATTTCTACTTGCTTTGGAGTGACCTGCATACTTCTGTTATGTGGCATATTGTGGCAGCCTACAGGCAGCTTACTGTACCCTTTCCCTTGTTCAGTCTGGTGTGCGGGACAGCAGTGTGTCTGACTATGGAGTCACCTATTACAACTGTATCAGGCATGTTGTTTCTCCTTCTGGCCTGTGACTGTTTGGCACACCAGCTTTGTGTACTATGTGTTGCATGTGCTATGTTTGGAGGTTGTTTGATTGGGTGTCTGCTTTAGAGGCCTCTGTTGGTGTGCTGTGTTTGTAATTTGTGCCTCCGGGAATGTTTTTCTGTGTTTATGTGTTTGGTTTGCAGTTGTGATAGGTCTATGTGGGACTGTGTTTGTGGTGTGTGTGGTTACCTTCTCCTCCTGACTAGTTTTGGGAGTACTGAGTTGAGGGAGCTCAGCCTCCAGTTTGGATAGATGGTTGCATCTCTCACATATATTTGTATTTTTTGGGTGGAGTTGGGGGTTGTCTGTGTACTTGGGGCAGGTGTAACATTGCCTCAGGATTCACAGATTCAACTTGTTGTGGCTGGCCTTAGTGGATTGTATGTTTGGACAGATTTTATTGCCATACTACTGATCAGTGATTACTTCATTGTTTATGTTTGCTCTTTCATGTAGTAGCTTCCTCATTCTCTTGCATGGTTTGGTTATGGCTGGTGTCCACCATGCCAGATTCCTGCGTGTATGGCATTGTGTCTTGTTTTAATTTAGGATTGCATAATCCAAGCATTCCTGGCAGTGTTCATGGAATGGCTGTATTACAGGTTCTGAGGTGTGGCCCATATTTTGCACCTGCACAGGACCTTTAATGGATTCCACATCAGTTTGGAGGAGTGCAAATATTGCTTAACACATGTTTTCCACTGTGGTTTTCTGGCCAACTGTGGTCAGGATTTGTATATCCAGTGTGATTACTCTATGGTCTGGTTTTACCAGTGAGCAATACACTTCTCATCTTGCCATCCAGTACCCATGTTGCTGATTATCACATCCAGTATGCTTACCCTCTTGTGGGAGTGGTACGTTGTTCCTGGGCCTTTTGGTTTATGGATTCTATGAACTTTTGTCCTACACTGTTGGAGCTAGTATAATGCTCCCAGTCTATGTCTGGGTATTTTCAGTCACCCAATATAATGTGGTTTGGAGGACTTGATATATTCATGTATTCCAGCATAGGCCAGGTGCAGTTCCTGGTGTTGGGACAGTAGTCTGTAGCAGGCTATAAACTGGAGGGCAGTTTTAGCCACTGTTACTTGACCATGGCTAGTCCATGCAACATGGGGGTGTGGTTATCCTTGACAATTCTTGCTAGTCACCCTCCTTTTGTAGCTTGTTCCATGTTTTGAGGCTGTACAGCACAGTATGAGTTGTAACCTGGTAGTGTTAGGTGCTGTTGTGAGCCTTGGCTCAGTTTTCTGTTACAGCACAGATATCAACATTCTCCATACTGGGTGAGTTTAGACTGCATGCATCTTGCTGTTTTGACTTATCCCTTATCTTATTCTTATCTCTTCTGATACCTATGGAGATAGGTTTGTGTTTTGAGCCTTACCTATTCAGGGCACACTGTGGGTAACAACAGCCTTTGCCAGTATCCATATGGCCTGCACTGATAGGTGCACGCCAGTCCTAGCAGGTGGTGCATCATGTCATGCTCAGCATGTCATCCCAGACTGGCACACATTGGATCCCCTTTGACTAACTGCGATACTTCAGTCAATTATTGCACTTGATCATCTCATTGTCATGTTGTGGCATGATGCTTGGTGAGGGTAGGATGTTAGTCAGGGTCCTCAGGTGTGCATATAGTACATGATGTTACATTACTTAACACATAGCATTCATGCCTCAGGTGGTGCTGCAGGGCTGCCTCTGTCGGATGCGCATATTACACTTCTCTGTACATGTTTGAGAGCAGGTTGTGTCATGTTAGGCATCCCTGTTACTATATGAGTGAGTCAGAGAGGGGTATCATTCCTAGGGTTCCTACTGAGCCAGTGTATGTGCTATGCGTTGCCTCTTTGCCAAGGCCAGGGCATACTGGGCATGCCTCCTTCTGCCTACTGTGGCAGGCTCAAGTTGTTCCTCCTCCGAGTCACGCTCTGCCTGTGATGGCCTTGGCAATGGTGGGGGTGCTGTTTGGCCTGGCCCTATGCTGGTCCTGCTGCAGCTGTTTTCGCAAGATCATATTATGTAGCATAGCACATACCATGACAATTTGAGTACATGTAGTTGGTGTGTACTGCAAGGCTCCACCAGATGTGTCCAGACACTGGAACCGTGACTTGAGCAGCCCAAACACACGCTCTATTACATTACGTGTTTGTGCGTGTGCCTCATTATGGCGTTCCTGTTCAGGTGTGTGCGCTTCTGATGGGTGTCATCAGCCACGGCTCCAGTGCATAACCTGCATCCCCCACTAGGTGTCCATGCAGGATGTCCCCATTGGCAAATGTCTGGTACAGCTGCGTCAAATGCCAGATGTGGGAATCATGGTAGCTCCCAGGACAGCCAGCACACACATTCATTATTATGCCCTGGGCATCACACACGACCTGGCAGTTGATGGAGGAAGCCCTTGCGGTTGATGTATGCCCTACCCGCTCACCGGCTGGTGCTTTGATGCGCATGTGCGTGCCGCCTATTGCACCCACTACCTCAGGGTATTCCGCTATTTGCTGGAAGAGACGATATTGCTGGCCAATACCTCATGGGCATTGGGGAAATATACATGATCACTGACATGTGCTGACATGGCATCCAGGAACTGGTGCAGTACCCTGGAGGCTGATGCCTGTGATATCCCCATCATATCACCCGTTGGTCTCTGGAAGGTACCTGTTGCTAGTATTCTTAGGCCAACACATACCTTGGTTTCCACTGGGATGGGTTCCCCTCTGTTGGTTCTGTGTGTGAGGCGTGGCCTGCCCAGCTCCACTATTTGCTGCAGGAGGTCTCTGTCCACTCTATAGCGCTCTACTATCTCCAGCTCATGTAACCCGTGGTAGGTGACCCTGGGCCTGTACACTCTTCTCCGTCTCCTCACTGTGGGTTGTCTGGCACCATCTGCATTGTCACCACCCTCAGCAAGTCGCCTATGTCTCATTATGACAGCTATGGCAGCCCCTAACATTTCTGCTCTGAGTTCAGCTTTTTCAGTTTTCACTTCTGATAACTTAACTCCTGTCTTGCAGTGTCTCTTGAGAGAAACATCCTGCACTGCTGTTTGCAGAGTTTTAAGTGCTGGGCTGGGCTACTATTCTGCCTGTGTACTTGCCTGCATCTAATTGTTTTCACCTGCTAGCTCCAGCAGTATTCCCTGCTAGCTTCCTACTAAATCTGTTGCTTCCTTTTTCCTTTCTGTTTCCTCAGGGTGGAGCCATGTGTAAACCAGCAGAAACACGCTCACAGTGGCTTACACGCGCGCACACATACTTACATGGTTCAGAATCTGCTTATTCAGATTAAAACGCGTGCACGCCCACTCAAACAGTGTTAAACATCTCCCAACACGCTCCCACATGCTCAGTCTGCCTTACACGCGTGCACACTGCCTTACTCGCGCTTCATGGCGCACGCGCAAGATACACATCCAGCAAGAAACTTTGGTGTAGGCAACAGTGTATACCTTCCATTTCTTGACTTTCTCATGCTTAGTTAGTGGCACACCTCTTTCCATGATATCTGTCTGACATCTGTCATGTAACTCTGACCTCCAATGAACTGCGTTTCTTTCTACCATTCCCCTGTGATGTCACCTATCTCCTACTCTGTTCCTCCCCTTCTGTAACTCTTAGACTACTCAGACTGTGCTCATTTGCTATGTGACAGTGGAATTCAGTATCCTTACACTCATTTGCATCAGATTGCCTACTAATGCTTAGTTACATGTCTTAGACTCAGCTTCCCCTTAGCAACCACTACACGGTGGCCATGTTGGCTTTGGTCTGCTGGTCCCTGCATTGACATTCCATGTATTGCATAAAACCTAAATTTGTAGGTTTAAAACCTTCGTTTTTTATGTTTTATATAGCGCAGCCCGTTTATGCTGGGCTGCTGGTTTAAACATCGGCAATCGAAAAAAATTTATATTTTTAATATATTTGCATCAGGTTACTTTGCCAATGGCCACATATTTGGCCATTGGCATGCTGCCTGACACATATGCACCCTTTATTTGGAGCTGACATGGCTCCATTGCAGTTTGCAGAAACGCACTCAGTTGTCAACTGAGTACATTTCTGCAGCTAAACGGCTCTTACACGGGCTGTTCTGGGCTTCCTGGATCGCTAATCATCCTCATTTGCATGCTATTTGGCTGCAAGTGAGGTGATTAGCTATCCACGCCCGTGTAAGAGCCATTTTAGCTTGTCTCTTACACGGACTTTGGGCTGTTCCTGGATCGCGAAGGCTGCATGGAGTCTTACACTACTCTTAGACTCCGTGCAAGCCTTCGTGAATCCGGCCCAAACTGACGTCATTTTTACCTCAGAATGATAGCTGGGAGAAGATCTACAACTTATATTTAAAATGCACAAACTCCACTCCACACACCTTCAGATAGAAACAACTCTGATCCAAAACAATACCAAAACAGCAAAATCTTCAGAAGTCAAAAATCAAAAAACAGGAACCAAAGTCAAATCCAAAAGCAAACTCTTTATTTTCCAGCGCCTCGGTGTAACCACCTTTCAAGAGACTCTTGAAAGTTGGTTACACCGAGGTGCTGGAGAATAAAGAGTTTGCTTTTGGATTTGACTTTGGTTCCTGTTTTTCGATTCCTGACTTCTGAAGATTTTGCTGTTTTGGTATTGTTTTGGATCAGAGTTGTTTCTATCTTATATTTAAAATGCGCAGTCAGTATTGTGGCATATCAGACAAAAGATAAGCCCAAACCATCAGTTCCAACTCCATTTAGGACAAAAAAAGACACTGTTCTGAATGCAAGTCTTATCTAGAAATGACAACATGGGGGTATTTGTGTAATTAGAGAAGTGAAATGAAAATAAAATGAATATTTAGCAGTTATCATCTTCATTAAATACATACTGTTAAGCCAGTGCTGTGGTGTATGGGGATAAAGCCCTGAAAATGTCAAGGTAACCCAGGATCGATTATCAGCTTGGGTATATGAGGAGCTGGCAGTGCAGGAGTGGTGTACCTGTGCAAGAAGGAGAGGTGTGAGGGGGACATGCATGAGGCATATAATGCAGTTAAATCTTCCTAATGGAGGCCAGGGAAACAGCTAAAAAGTACTTCTTGAGAATGGGTAGGGAACCTTGCTGCCGTACGCCCTTTCTAGATGTGAGGGTCACTTCAGTGAAATCCACACATCCCACTCGCAGGTTGTTAAAGTGTGTGTGTGTGTGTGTGTGTGTGTGTGTGTGTGTGTGTGTGTGTGTGTGTGTGTGTGTGTGTGTGTGTGTGTGTGTGTGTGTGTGTGTGTGTGTGCGCGTATAAAGCTGAAAAAGTAGGTGCAAAACACTACCAGCAGCCACGTGTCTCACAACCACTAAGGCTTAACCATAAACCCAACATATTAGTCATAGGTGACTCCATTGTAAGGCACACAGATGTGCCTCTCACCAGGCTGGATAAGGAGAAAGTCATGGTTATTTATTTATTTGTTTATTTATTTATTTATTTATTTGTAGTTTGTTTGCCAGGATAATCCATTGGGTCACTGGGGCCCGTTTTCAATGGAGTCCTGGGGAGAAAAACCCCAGAAAGAAAAATACAAACAGATAATGAGAGGAAGTACAAATGTAGATACATTGAAAGGAAACAAAATACATGAAATAAATTTCAGATAAGACAGTTATACATAGTTGTGTACATATATATCTATATCTATATCCATATTTATATATATATATATATATATATATATATATATATATATATATATATAGTTATACAATGTATACAGTACATTTTGGATAGGTCATTTTCAGATAACACAATTCAGTTAAGACATGTACATAATAATTTGGTCAGTTCATGGTATAAGTAACATTGCTTAACATGTTAAAATACAATTTTATTTTTACACAATAGTATTAACAATTGGGATAGGTTTCTAATAGTTAATGTTGTCTGTCAGGGGTCAGAATCTGCCATATCATACATGCACTCAAGTCTCTCAACAACAGGTACTGTTATGACTTTGTCATAGTCTATGTTGGTGTGAATGACTTGAGACATACCTCCCTGGACTATATGATGAGAGACATGATTGAACTCGCTGAATTATGTGTCCCAGGCAGGTATGTCCCTAGCATTAAGCAGCATTCTACCATCACCCAGAATGATGCCTGAATACAACAGAAAATGATTGACTTTAACAATTGGCTTAGTTTCTGGTGTCATTCCAGGGGGATCCAGTACCTGACAACCTGGGAAGATATGATCGACAGACCACAATGCTTTGCCAGAGATGGCCTGCATCTGTCTCACCTGAGCTTCAGGATTCTGGCAAAGGTTCTTGCCTCCCCTATAGTGCCTTTTTTAGGAAAAGTGATGAAGTTAAAACTACCAACATAAAAATTTCAACAAGTCACAGAAACCTGGTTCAAAGCTGCGGAGAGCACCCCAGCCTTACCTGATTACTCATCCTATCATACATTCAGACCCCAAACTGTGGGTAGTAAAGCCAAAGGAGGTGGAGTTTCAATATATATTAAAGATATACACACCTCCAGGCTGGTCAAACAGTATGACACACAGGAGACACTCCAGGTGCAGTTAACTATTGACAAGACCCCTATACAAATCATAGCTAGCTACTGGCCCCTAAATTTGACCCAAGATGCCCAAACTGCCTATCTAGACCTCTTCAAATCTATCAAGATTCAACCCTTTACCCTGATCCTGGGTGACTTTAACTACCCAAACATAGACTGGAAGAACTACTCTTGCCAAAACACAAATACCCAGAGATTCCTCGATTTTGTCAATGCAAATGTTTTGGAACAGCTAGTCGATACCCCCACAAGAGGTGATAATATCTTGGACTTGGTATTAACCAACATGAGTAACCACTGCAGCATCCCTGCAGTATCATCCTCCCTTGTAAGATCCAACCATAAAGCGGTCACGTTCGAAGTCACTATCTCCCCTGATCCCCCCCCCCCCAGTTGGGTCAATCAAAAAAACTTCTCCAAAGCTGATTACAGCCTCCTAAGGGATGGCATAAACAGCTTCACAGCCCCCTCTGCCTCTCTAGGAACTGGCACCAGTATCTAAAATTATACCAAATTACTATACAAACATTTATATAGATGCATGGAATCAGGAATACCTGACAGGACTAAATTATCATCCGCAAGGAAGAGTAAACCTGTCTGGTGGACATCTGCAATAAATAAACTCTATAACAAAAGAAAAAAATTGCTGCCCAGAACCAAGAAGGAGCAGGTGCCCCGTTGGAAGCAATCTCTCCTTAGCCTAAACAAGCAAATATGAGCACTAGTGAAATCCTCCAAATCAAACTTCAAGTCCAAATTGGCCACATTTACTAGAGACAGTCATAAGGCCTTCTTCATATATGTCCGTAATCTCAAAGGTAGCACCCAGATCTGTTCAGAATTGGTGGTCAAGGGCACCACATATACAAATCCAGTAGATATAGCAAACTTGCTGGCTGACAGAGTCAGCAAAAATTTCACCCCTCTGTCCCCCCATCAGTAAATCAGGACATTCCCAGTAACTGTCCCCTTCTCCTTATATCTAGGGATCAGGTCATCACTGCTCTCTCAAAGGCAAAAAATACAGACTCCATGGAACCTGATAACATCCCAGGCTGCATCCTACATTAACCCAGGCAGGAACTTGCAGCGCCATTAGGTGCATTATTCAACCAAAGCCTGAGTACCGGTTTTGTCCCAGCTGAGTGGAGGGCAGCCACTGTCATCCCTTTACACAAAGGTGGAGCTTCCACTGATCCAGGAAATTATAGATCCATCAGCCTAACTAGCCTGATCTGCAAGGCCATGGAATGGATTATTATAGACCTCATTAACAAGAACATTGGCAACCTCCAAACACTCAATCCCACACAGTTTGGCTTTGTCAAGGGGAGGTCATCTCTGTTAAATTTGGTCGACTTTTTTAAGACAGTCACCAAAATCATGGATGAGGGGAAGACAGTGCACACCACCTTCTTTAACCTGGCCAAAGCCTTTGACACTATTCCCCACTCGGACATAATAGATAAACTCTCTCAACTAGGAATCAATCCATATGTCACCAGATGGATACCCAACTGGCTTACTGATAGAACCCACCTAGTCAAAATATGGGAAGCCACCTCAAGCAGAAGACCCATATTGAGTGGCGTACCCCAGGGTTTGGTCTTGGGGCCTCTTGTTATTTGAGATATACTTTAATGAGGTACAGGCCAAAACCAGTGGGCTATGGCTGACCAGGTTTACAGATGACTGCAAGTTGGGATCTGTCATCAATTCCCTTAGTGACATAGATATCCTCCAAGAGGGTCTCACCCAAACAAATGACTGGTGCCAGAAGCAATAAATTCATCATCATCCCCTTTGGGGAGGGAGATGCTCCCACAAATTATCACATAAATAACAACATTCTAAGCAAGCAGTCAGTCATGAGGGATTTGGTCACCCAGATTGACAGCAGCCTGACATTTGACCCCCATGTTGCTTCCATTGTACGGAAAGCTTTCTACATAGCCCACCTCATAAGTAAGGGTATCTTATCCAGGGACAAGAAGGTCATAACATCCCTGTATTCTTCCCTTATAAGCTCTATTATTGAGTACAACACCCCATTCAGCATGTACCTCACAAAGCACATGCAGCAGCTGGAGAGACCACAGAGGTTCCTCACCAGGAGAATCCAGGGCCTCAAAAATCTACCATACACAGATGGGCTAAAAGCCCTATTCTTCTACTCTGTTTCATACAGACTCCTCAGAGGTGACCTCTGTCTTGCATACAATGTGATCTCGGACCCCGCTTTGATATCCTGCATATCTGCAAGTCAAGCACCACTCAAGTAACCCGCACACACAGTCTCAACCTGGTCTGTGACATCAATAGAACTTGCTGGCAGAAAAGATTTGTGTCCCAGAGACTCCCCCATCTATGGAATAGACTCCCTATCCACATCAAGCAGAGTACCTCTTTACCCTTTTTTAAGTGCAGTCTGGATAACTGGATGGGAAATAGGAAATACTTCCCTGGGATGCCACCCATGCCACTGCTAGACAGGGGTATTGGGTGCTGATTTGTCTATGCATGGGTTAAACTCTTGGCTAGGCTTTTAAGGGCCTCAGGGCCAATAGCCTAGTGACTTCCAATGATCCTATGATCCTATGATATGGATATAGGATGCCTACATGTTCACACCTGCTTCAACCCTTTACGGAGAAAGTCTGATTGAGGCCAGTAGGGTTAGGTAGACCCATCAAACAAGGAGAGGCACTGGGTTCACTGATGGTCAGCTGTGGTAGGAAAAATGCCTTACAAAAGTGCATAATAATGCATACTAATGAATATACACTTATGGTAGTTCAGAACGTAATATTAACCCTATTTGTTAATCAGGTAGGCCCACTGAACACACAGTCCCTTTTCAGGATCAACCCAGGAACAGTGTCTGGTTAAGTGACTTCCTCAAGATCATACACAAGGTAAATGAGGGTTGAGGGAAACAAACTTTGTACCACAAGAACTAAAGCTCACAACCTGAACTTCTGTGCCAAATGATAGACAGCATAAAGGGATTTTTTTCTGGAAACTGGTAATGATAGGCTTCAAGGGGCAGTTTTATTAAAGACAGTACTGCCAACCCCGCTAAGTATATTCTGATCTTCTGAATAATGTGGAGGTTCAAAGAAACTGGTACAAAAGGCAATAATGCCAACTCCATCTACATAACTATGGCCTTTGAAAATAAGGGATGTTGGATATGTGTATCTATGCATGCAAAAGATTTATAAGTGTACACATGGTGGTTGGGCATATCACTATATGTGAATGCAGTAAATGCAGATTTGACAAAGAAGCATTCTGAATCAATGTACTTAGCAGAGTATGTAACAATGCAAACACATGGTGAGTACAACTTATCTGATTGTCTTCTCTCTCTCCATATAGGTGTGTGTGTGTGTGTGTGTGTGTGTGTGTGTGTGTGTGTGTGTGTGTGTGTGTGTGTGTGTGTGTGTGTGTGTGTGTGTGTGTATGTCTGTGTGTGTGTGTGTGTGTGTGTGTGTGTGTGTGTGTGTGTGTGTGTGTGTGTGTGTGTATATGTATATGTATATCCATAATATATATATATATATACAGAATCCTGAAAGCCCAAAATACTGAAGACCAAAATCCTGAGACCAAAATCCTGAAAGTTCAAAATCCTGAAAACTCAACATCCTGAAAACTCATAATCCTGAAAACACATAGGATACCAACACTTACTATACTCCAGCACAAGTACATACAGAAACAAATAAAACACAAACCATATTAATCTTCTCCAAGTATAAACAGAGGGGCAAGCCCCCCTGCACCCCTGCTACTTAAATATATCAACTCTGAGATTGAACTTAGTGTACTCAAGTGCAGTCTCGGAGTTGTTATATTTAAGAAGCAGGGGATGTGGGCGGTGCAGGGGGCTTGCCCCCCTCCATATAGTTGAAGGGTAATATGTTTCTGTATGTACTTGTGCTGGAATATAGTAAGTGTTGGTAT
Organism: Protopterus annectens; assembly: GCF_019279795.1. NCBI lineage: Eukaryota > Metazoa > Chordata > Ceratodontiformes > Protopteridae > Protopterus > Protopterus annectens. Next base: position 910,101,107 of record NC_056729.1, read on the forward strand.
CCTGTGTGTTTTCAGGATTTTGAGTTTTCAAGATTTTGGTCTTAGGATTTTGGACTTCAGGATTTTGGGCTTTCAGGATTCTGTAGCACTTCTATATATATATATATATATATATATATATATATATATATATATATATATATATATATATATATATATATATATACACACACATATATTTGTGTGTGTGTGAGTGTCATTTCTTTGGTTGACTGTTGCTTTGGTCATCAGCCAGAAATGCAGGGGTGTTTATGTGAATATCCAGTTTATTGAATGGGTATTTCATCAGATGTTTGGTATGCTGAAAAAGGTATATGGGATGCATGCTTGGTGTGTGTGTGTGTGTGTGTGTGTGTGTGTGTGTGTGTGTGTGTGTGTGTGTGTGTGTGTGTGTGTGTGTGTGCATGGGTTAGGGTTAGAGCAAGGGTTAACTAAGAAGATAGATTGTGTGTTTCTGCAATTCTGAGTGCTTAGGGTGGAGGTCAGGGTTAGGTTAGGGGATAGATTTAATGTGTGTGTGTGTGTGTGTGTGTGTGTGTGTGTGTGTGTGTGTGTGTGTGTGTGTGTGTGTGTGTGTGTGTGTGTGTGTGTGTGTGTGTGCATGTGATGAGTGTCAGAAAGGTCTTGTGTACTGTTAGTTTTATGAGAAGGGCTTAAGATGCAAGTTAGGTTTAGAAGTAGGGGCAGAGTTAGGGTTAGCACATGTTTTACTAAGGGGAAACAGTAAAGATCTGACTGTACTCAGTCTTGAATAAACCCTTAAGTGACATAGCTCTTGTTCTGGTAAATATATTTATTTCTGAAGAGGATAGAAGCAATACTGAGAATCACAAAAAGTAAATCTAATATTGTAGGCTGCAGGCTAATTTTACACCTATACAAAATACCAAATAATCAGTTCTTTAACTTACATAGATCTTTTGGATTGGTTTCCAATCACAATTAGCTAATTGTTACACTATGTAATACATATTCTTTCTTTATTTAAGTTACAGCTCAGATTGTCACATTTCTGAAAAGATCTCCATTCCTCAACACATTTTCTCATGCTTTTGTGAGGTTCTCCTCATTCAGCACCTGCTGGAAGTATTCCATCCATCCAACTTTATGCACTGTGGACTTGTGAGCAGATCATTGCTAGCATCCCTTCTGAGTGCTATCTCATGACTATCTTCTTTATTCTTATCTTTCTGTCTCTGTCTTGCAACCTGATATTGTGCCACCTGCTGAGACAGTTTCCACACAGTGTCTCTGATGCTTTGTTTTTGTCATAGCAATGGCTCTCTTAGCCAGACAAAATAAACAAACTGGATAAAAACATAGTTCAGCTGTTACAAAACAAAGCAAAATGCAACTAACTGACTAATTGACTGACTGACTAAATAACTAAAAAAAATTCTTCCAGAAAATATAAACCCAAAAATAATGGAGCAAGCAGAGAAAAATGAAGTGACCATGTGTCACCATATTGTTGCCATTCACTGGCATGCAAATAGCTAATGCACCATAGGGAATCAACACCTCAAAATGTATTGAAAAAAAATGTTACTGACTTTACTGACAGTGGTCACCTTGTTTTGATAGGGAGATCTTTCATAACTGGCAAAATTATTGTATAAAAATATTAATTATTCAAAGTTCATCATTCAAGTTTTTCGGCTTCTGGTTCTAACAAAAGACATTAAATAACCTACATCCAGATCTACTAGGAATGAATATATTCACTCTTGTCTAAATATCTTATTTTTGGAATTGCTTATTGTTATGAATAGTGAAATATGGCAGTTTTTACACGAAAGGCTCTAGAATTAAACCTGGTTTTAAAGCTATTTAAGTGCAGTAACAATTTATTACTGACAGTAGAATAAGGGAAGTCCATGAAATTAGATTTTTTTCCACAACACTTATTTATTTATTTGTTTGTTTGTTTACTGACTACTTGCAGGCATAGCCTAGGTGAATTGCATTCACAGATGTATACATAAGATTAAATTAATAAAGACGGTACACAGTGAAAAGTAGTTAACAAGAAAAAAAAATATGTGTGTGTGTGTGTGTGTGTGTGTGTGTGTGTGTGTGTGTGTGTGTAGCTATATATATATATATATATATATATATATATATATATATATATATATATATATATATATATATATTTCATACAGTAAGATTAACTTTGTTTATACAACAAAAGAATAGTGGTAAGAGGTTGACCGGTAATATATGAGTGCAAGGTAAAGATGTGAAGATAAGAATGAAGAATGATAGCAAGAGAAGGAAGGGGGACATTTTAGATGATGCCCCTATTAGGAAAGTAGGATTATTTAGGTAGCTGCTATAGGTAGGATTTTACATCCTTTTTGAAAATGTGGATGTCACTGCACTCTTTTAGGTATGTGGGAAGAGACTGCCAGAGAGACAATGTGAGTATGGAGAATGTGTGCCTAGTAGACTGGAAGTTATATTTTTGGGTGGAGAGAAGCTGATTGTGAGAAATGACAATCACTGTCATGGAGTTTCACACACAGAGAGAGGGGAAGCTATGAAGGTGCAGTAATTTGAATAGTTGGGTTCCAAGTAAAAGATTTGCTTTATATTCACTTTTAGTTTGGAGGAGAGGGAAAGGGAGATCTTTTGAACCTGAATAACATGGAGTTATCTTTTGTATTTTTTTTTCTATGTGGAGTTGAAAGTTCAGGTCTGGGTCTAGTTACATGCTTAGGTATCTGAAGGAGGAGGTGGTTCTGAAGATGGAGTTATTTAGGTTAGTGATGGGGAAGTTAGGGAGAAGTTTCGGGTGAATCTGGGCATTGACAAACAGCACTGATTTTATTTTAAAACAGTTGAGTATTAGGTTATGTTGTATTTGCCATTGCTGGAATAGGGTCAGGTCAGATGAAATTAATTCTGAATAATAAAATGGCAGCAACTGTACCTGTGAATAACCATAATGTCTGCATTAAAATGAGAGGGAGATGAGGTGGAATAAAAAGGAAGACTGCTAAGCAGTTTGCTGATGAAGAAGAAGAGAAGGGGAGAAGATAGATCTGTGGGGACACCTTTGGTAAAGGGGACGGTTTGTGAGTGTGCTTTCCTTATTTTGACTTTAACATGCCTGTTTTGTAAAAAAATAAATTAAACTGGAGAGGGAAACTAGGCTGATTCCAAAGCTAGTGAGAGCATTTAGTAGAATAGGGTGGACAATGAGGCATATGCTCCACTGAGGTCACTAAAGAGTGCAGAAGTAGTATTACAATTGTCTGTATTTAATAAGATGTATCATTGGGCAGTCATGATGATTCAACATGGTCAGTATGTTTACTGGTTATGGCTGAGAAAGTGGTACTGTTGAATAAAGTGGACAACTGAGAATAGACAATGTTTTCCAATGATTTTGCTAAGAGTTGGAAGAATACAGATGAGCTGGGTGTGGAAGCCATCTTAGGGGTTGCCTTGTGTCTGGTGTGGTTTGATCCAGTAAATACTATAATACAGACTTTGAAAACATTAGTAAATCACTTTGAAAACATTAATTAAAACTCCTCTAAAGAAATGGTAGGAAACTGAGAATACACTTAAGGCTTATAGCCAATTTGCACAACTTAGATTTTTCACATAACTGATTCTCCTGGTTAAACAATGCTAAGTGTGCCCCAATATTTGTACATTGTTAACTAAATATATGTCAAAGGAAGCTCCACACTCAAGCATCTAACAATGGAGTTGAACACGAGCAGAAAGAAACTGGGAGATCTTGATGAGATTGTTCAAAATATTGAATTTATCAGACTGCAAGGTCTTCTTATAATATGCCAGTGTGATACAAATGTGATACGAAAGAGGGGTACATTGAGTGAGTGTGATTATTTGACTGTTACCATTCTCTTTATTTTCTTTATTTCTTCCTTGACATGTGAAGTAATGCTATATTCTGGAAGTGTCAGCAGGCATGAGAGTTGATGGTGTGTTCCAGAACTGTTTAGTGATTTCAGCAAAGTCACTACATTTGATTATGAAATATGTCTTGCATGTGTATGTGTGCTGGAGTATTCCAGTAAAGTACTAAAACTTGCAAAGACAATGTCCAGTGTAACACTTGAAAATTGCAAAATCATTGTATTTGGCAGGAATTGCTGTTCCTTCTGGGGTGGATGGCCAACACCACAGAATGATCTAGCTCCAGCCCACACTGGAAAGTACTGATTCTCATGACTTGTGGTAAACAACTTGGTTATATATAGCTGGGGCTCTGCACTCAGGCAGAAGCCTCACCTGTGGAGTGGATGCACTGCCCATGGAATGTTTTCCCGATGAAGACTCCTGCCTGACTGCAACGGGGCTTCCCAGTCAAGACTGAAGACAGGATGAAGCTTTCTCTTTATTGGTGATGTATACCTTTTTTTTAAATATATTGTCAAATTTTCTATTTTAGTTAAATAGAGTTTACTTCGTTTTCTGCTTTAGTGTAATTTACTGTTTAATTACATACAGTTTATTTAGTTTTCTGTTTAGTGACACCAATATATTTTGCTACTAAATAATTTCTTTAGTGTGAAGTGAATTATTTCGAATCCTGCTCATTAGGCAATACAACCAGACATAAAGATCGAAAAATAAGTCATCGGAAATAGTAACACCCAAGTCTCTATGTTAAATCACAGTAATAAGTATATCATTGTTTACTAGATATGGGTACCATGAAACAGTTTTCCTAAAGTGAATAGTACTAGTTTTTTTGGAATTAAAGTCAATTTTATGAGAACTGTACCAAAAATAAGTTCATCCAACTGGGACTGTAGCAGTTATTGGTATGTAACACTACTAATAAGACAAGCTATTTCACTGTCATCTGTGAAGTTAGTTCACAATACCAGTTTATGAAGGGGCATTGAAGTAAGGAACATACTAAATAAGTGTGATCCAATAACAAACCTTTGGGGTATGCCATGTGTCACTACTCTAAGAAAGACAACGTTTCATCAAAAATAACAATAAGTTTTCAAGTTTAGTAGTTCTGAATCCAGTTAATGATATATGGTTTGACATTAAGCCTGTTAAATTAAATTATAACCTCCCTGTGTGGAATGGAGTTGAAGGCCTTGTTTAAATCTAGTGTTAGCTGGTAAAAGCAGTTTCAAAGCTTTCTGAATGTTGCCAGTGTCTGGAGATTTACTATATCTCTGTTGATCATAGCCATGATAATTCTTTCCATGGCTTTACATATAAGATTAGTGAGACTTATGGGTCTGTAGTTTTCAGGGTTTGTAGATGGCCCACCTTTATGCAGAGGGATGACTGTTGCCTTTCTCCATTCATGAGGCACAAAGCCTGTTTGGAGGCTGCAGTTAAATTGTAATTCCAGAGGCCGATAGGTCATGTTTCATGCTATTTAGAAGGCATCCTGGGATATCATATGGGCCCATTGGTGCAGTGTTCTTGGTCTTAGAGAGAGCATTAGGGACCTGTTCCCTAGTTAGAGTAGGAGTTATACTTGATAATATTTCCTGAGGGAAGGTTGAGGGGGAGAGAGGGGTAAACTTGGAGCTGAATTTATTAGCCAGGAGGTTTTCTATATCTTCTGTCTCAGTATAGGTGGCTCCATTTACAATGAGCTCTGCTCACAATTGTGTATTGCCTTTGAGGTTGTGGACATAGCTAAAGAATGCATTGTGGTTGTCCTTGGCCTGGGAGGCCAAACCTACCTCAAATTTGGCTTAGATAGACTTTATTTGTCCTCTGAGGTTTTTTGTTTAGTTTGATGATAGTGCTTTTATTCTGCTGGGTCCTGCACCTCCTAATTTTTGCCATGACTTTCTTCCTCCTGTTATACAGCCTGTTGATTTTGTGATTCCACCAGGGTGGCTTGTTTTTTGAGTTAGTTCTGTACTTCTTCCTGGTGGGTACAGCTGCCTCTATCTTGCTATTAACATGCTTGTACATGGTTTCTGTGAACAGTTCCGCATAAGCAGCAGTGTTCTCAGGGCTTATGGGGACTCAAAAATTTGCCAGGTTATCACTTAATAGCAAGAGGTTAGCCTTAGAATAGTTCCTGAATATTCCAGGTTTAGCTGGGGGGTCCAGGTTTTATTTTTACTTCAAAGGAGACCATTTTGTGGTCTGATCTTACCAGGAGAAGGCATTACAGTAGGGAGTATGCAGCAGTCACCCATATTAGTGAGGACCAGATCCAGTATGGTTGCACCCCTAGTTGGTATATTGACTACCTGGTCCAGGGAGTTTGTGTTTACAAAATCCAGGAATCTCTGTGCATGTACGCTTGGTGTCATATAGGATTCCCAGTTAATAGTGAGGTAATTAAAATCACCCATGAATACGGTATTGGGTTGGATGGTTAGTGTTTCTAATAAGTTTAAATACAAGGTATGGGTTTCCTGGGTCATAGATGGGGACTTATAGCTTGCAAGGAGGTGGTATTGGATTTTACGTATGGTAATTTGAACATGGAGCTTCTCAAGTGCATTATCCTGTTTGACCAGCCTTGAAGTATATTTATTTTTTATGTAAATAGAGACACCTCCACTTTTAGTCCCTGCCTGTGAAGTAGTTGACCTAAATGTGTGGAAGGCATAATAACCTTGCACTGTTGGTGTACCATCCACAGCTTTAAACCATGTCTCAGTGACCGCAAGGATGTCAGCATTCTCTAGGGTAAAGAGAACACCTAGGGAGTGGAATTTTTTGTTTAGACTCCTAGCATTGAGCAGTACTACCTTTAGATTTTCTTGGTTTTGATTTACTATGTCGGAAGTACTTTCAGTTTGGCATTGCTTAAAAAAGGCACTATGGGAGAAGACAATATTTTAGCTAATATTTGAAAGCCTAGAGGGAGAGGTGCAGACCATCCCTGGCAAAGCAGCGTGGTCTGTTGACCATCTCCTTCCTTGCTGACAAATATTGCACCCACTTAGAATGACACCAGAAACTAAGCCAATGATTAAAGTCAGTCATCTTTTGTTCATATTGTGACATCATCCTTGGAAAAGGTAAAATGCTGTTCACTGCTAGGCTCATACCAGCCTAGCACACATATTCCAAGAGCTCCATGATGTCTGTCTTCATATAGTCCGGGAAAGTATGTTTCAGGTCATTTACACCTACATGGACTATGATTGAGTCATACTGGTACTTGTGGTCCAATGACCTGAGTGCATGCATAATGTGGCAAATTCTAGATCTGGATAAGTAACTGACTGTGACTTTCTCCTTACTCAGCTTGATGAGAGGGACATCAGTGTGTCTCACACTGAAGTCTCCATTGACCAGAATGTTGGATTGTGTGGTGAATTGCCTTATGACCTTAGAAGTAAAGGCTCCATGAGATGTGGCTGTATGTGTTGATATGTGTTGTTTTGTAAGAGTGCATTCAGGGCTGCTGAGGGTATTTGTTATGTGTACTTCATCTAGGAGGTCTTTTTGGGTTTATGAAGGTAAAGTACCTCAGCATATGTGGGTCTATAGGTGTACTTTGAATTGTGTGTGATGGGTGCAGTGTGTGCACTACTGACAGCCTTATTGACATTAGGAGTACTTTTATGTGAGAGCATTGCCAACAGTGACATTGAGTAAATGCATCTCTCACATACCATATCATGTTGTCTGAGAATTAACTAGTTGTCAGTAAACAAAAATCAATTATTACACTGTCTCAGGATGCCCATGCACACCAAGCTGGTAATGGAAAAAGTGGGAAACCTTGTATCCATGGCAACAGACTCTTCTTTATTGATTAGACAGTTGGACTGAGAATATATTTATTTATTTATTATTTTTATTTTTATATTTGTTAACTGGGTTAGTCCGACTGAGCCCAGAGAGCCCTTTTTCAGTGGAAATCTGACGAGAAAAGCTCCAGGAAAGTAATTAAAAATAAGAAAAAAAACTAACAATTCAAGTTGTAAGCCATGAAGTATATTTATTTGTGATGTAAATAGAAACACCTGCACCTTAGTCCCTGCCTTTGAAGTAGCTGACCTAAATGTGTGGAAGACATAATAACCTTGCACTGTTGGTGTGCTCTCCATGGCTTTAAATCATGTCTCAGTGACCGCACAAATTTCAGCATTCTCTAGGGTAAAGATAGTTTCTAGGCAGTGGAGATTTTTTGTTTAGACTCCTAGCATTCCGCAGTAATGCCTTTAGATTTTCTTGGTTTTGATTTGCTATTTTGGAAGTACTTTCGATTTGGCATTGCCTAAAAAAGGCACTATGAAGAAAGACAATGTTTAACCTAATATTCAAAAGCCTAGAGGGGAGAGTTACAGACTATCCCTGGCAAAACAGCATGGTCTGTTGACTATCTTCTTCCATGCTGACACATATTGCACCCCCTTAGAATGACACCAGAAACTAATTTGCTTTTCTTCACTAGTGGCCAGTTGTGATTTGCATTTCTGACATTCATAGCTGGGCTTAAGGTTTGTAATTTTGTCACCCCCTAATTAGACTTTGCAATGTAATTTCTGCTACTATTAGCCTGGTTTGTCCCTCACACTGTTACTACTGGAAGATGGATACTCAGCATTTCTGATACTTTTGGTTGAATACTAGCTTTGCACTTTTTACCATTCCTGGCTCATTTCAGGACTACATTTCTGCTACTATGAGTTTGAGCTTTAACACTACATAGAGTCTGTTAGTTTTGTAGTCTGTATCTGTTGCACTAGCTGGATTGCAACTTAGCTTTCTACTATTTTTTATGCTTGTCCTTTACTTTCAGCATTGATAGCAGTTGAGTTTTATCTGCTATATCTGCATTTTAGACATGTTTGTATTTACTCTGTTGTTGCTTGGGATGTTTATTTATTTGTAGTTGCTTTTAGTTTTGTACTTTTGCAACTGTTTGCTTGGAATTTGGGTTTATAATTATAGCTCTAAAATGTAGAAAATTATGTAATTAGATATGAAAACAGATACTGCTGACTCACTTCACAAATTTGGCTTATTTACCTGTGTACTAGATAAGTTACATATCTTATGTGAGAGATGTTTCCTTACCTTTTCCGCTATAACTTTAGGAATTGCTTTATTCCTTGAATAAACATTTGGGATGCTTTACTGTGGATGAGAACAGGAAATTGAGGCATTTTCAGAATTTGGTATATGGGGAGCAGTTGCTTAAAATGGGGAAAAGTATAACTTGGGAACAGTTTGAGGATACATATGGGAGGTAAGAATGTATCAAGAACTTGTAAAACCAGTTACTAATGGTTTTTAATCAACTTAAATTATACTCTGCAAAGAAGGAGGCCCATTCCTTAAGGATTAACTGGACAACAACAACAACTGAGTACTCTGATGGTAAGAGGTTTAGATTGTCAGGCATATAAGATACTAATTGGATCTAGCTCTTCTGAAACCAATAAATTTAGATAGGAATGGGAATGGAATTTAGGTATACAGGACACAAAAGAAACATAGGCAGAAGTAATTTCAATCCTAAGATATAGCGATAGGTCTAGAAAATACAATTTTTTTTTTGTGTGTGTGTGTAGAGGGGGTCAATGCTTGATTAAATATTTTTACACACACTCTCCAAGTTATCAAGAATGATTTGTCTGTTCTGTTGCTGGAGATATAAGAAGGATGGGTTTGAATATTAGATATGTGTATATTTGAGAGATCTGAGCCTCTTAGCAGTTTCAACTTTGAGTTCCATGAACTATTTGACATGATATGACCAAAACTGTTTGAAGTATCTAGATCAGCCATTTCCTGGTTCTGAGTAATATAGATTCATTGAGTAGGCCAGATATTGGCCTGTTTAATTTAATGACATTAGCAAAAGAAAGCAGTAACATGTAAAATGGAAGTAAAGCATGGCACCTACAAAAGAAGAGAAGATACTGAAGCAAATCCAAGATCAAAACAATCAATGAAGCATCCTAAATTGGAACAAAAGACTGTGAATGAATGGATGATTTGGACTTTGCTCATTAATAGAAACATGCCTATTGAGCAGAGCAGTGATTGTCAACAAGAAGAACTAATGTAATTGAAAAGTCATTTAAAATGAATGAATGATGACTGACAGTCTTGTCTTACTTACTGATACTGCTAACTGTGGCTCCTGGGTTAGTGTCTAGTCTTAGTGGCTTAGAAAAAAACAAAGTCTGGTTAGTGCACATAAACTTTGCAGATTATAACCTTCTTAACAGTATATTATTATCTTTCTTTTGTAGAACTAAATAACTTGTCTATATAACAGAAGACATGTACAATACTGTACAGTTTTACAGCTTTAATATCTTCAAGTTTGCTTCTCCATTACACAGATCTTTTGGGAACTCTCAAAGTCATTACTTTGGTATTTTTGGATGTCATGCATTCTGTTTATTAAACTTTCAGGGAGTCTTTCCTGTTTGAGAATGTTTCTTTGTGAAAACAGTCTTTTAATACTCCCCTCACACTTGATGTCATGCAGTCTGTTAATAAGGTCCTTTGTGTTATTGTTTCAAGGTGAATTACATGACAGTTCAGTAAGTTGTCCTTGCCTCCAACTCGATTTCTTCCTTGCACCTCTATCTCAGGAATTCCTTATCAGTAATCCTTGAAGCTTGCATTAAACACTGAGCATTCAGCTTATCCTTATCAGCATTTTTCTCAAGCTGTACCAGCATGTTACATTTACAGATGAATGCCATCATTTTTATCTGAGAACAGTTTATCCCTTTAATATATGTATGCTAGCAAACAGAAATGTATGCATATGACTATGTTAGTACTACATATATCATAGGAACAGAAGTGTATATGCATCCAACCAGCAAACAGAAATACATGCACTTATAAATCTCTAAATATATATCTAATAGCAATTATTTGCTTTGGGACTAACAAATTAACAGAGGAAACTTTTTTAAAAAATGGAGATTGTTTTAGAATGTAGACAATGAGATGTGGGCTGTGAGGATGAATAAAATTTGTTATTAAATTACATAATGATATTAATTTATAGTTTGTCAGTGGAGCTGGATATCTGTTCATATTGTTATATTCAGTATATGGCTGTATATGATTTAATAAAATTCAGTTGTGAACAAAAAAGTAATTCTCCCAGATTTACCAAGCCCTTTATAGTGTGCAGGATTAGTTTAAGAGATATTTTCAGCAATATGGCTGATGTGCAATCCAGGAACGAGCTCCCGGGACGTGCACGTGAGCTTTTAGGCTAATCCTGCATGGACCGAGCTCCTGTATGCAAATTACCCACATTTGCAGGTGAAAACCATGCAAATGAGGGTAATATGCTATCCAAGAAGCTGACAGCCGTCCGTGCAGGATGAATGCAGTGTGCAGAAATGTACTCGGTTAGTAACAGAGTACAGTTCAGCAATCTACAAAACGGAGCTATGACAGCTCCAAATAAAGGCTGCAAATCATTGAGGAAGCATGCCAATGTCCAAGTAGAAGGCCATTGGCATTGCAAAATGTAAAAGAAAACAATTAAACAACGTTTAATTTTATCTTCGCCGATCTCACCTGGTTAAGCACAGGGCAGCGACGTGCAAACGGGATCGGGGGAAATTAATAAAATAAACCTAAAATAAGCATTCTAACAAAAATCAGTATTCTGCCATGCAAGTCAATGACAGTCATAAGACAACATGGCCAGTGCGTAATGGTTGCTAAGGGGAAAGGCTCAGTGTGGGACATGTAACTATGCATTAGCAAGCAATCCTATGTAAATGAGGGAAGAATTAGTGAATCCCATATTTTCCCAGGGTGTGAGGCAGGTCCCAAGAGTGTAAGCATATAAATAGCAGGGTGCAAGACTAGAATATAGGTGACATCATGTGGGGGTGTGTCAGGCATACTGTAAGTGGATTGGAGACCTGTGGCTTGGGATTGCTCCTAGCGTAGCACAGCTAAGCTAGGGGTGTGTCTAAACCTGCCTAGCACTCTTTACAAAGTGTAAGCAGCTGTGTGCGCCACGCATCGGGTTGTACAGAAAGAAAAAGGAAGTTAAACCAAGAAAAAGCAACTCCTTGCACATTTGAGCACTCCTTTTGTGCTGCGCGTACATTGGCCTAAACAGGGAGGCAATGGTAAGGGAAAACAGCAGCAGGAAGGTAATCAAGGAGACCTAGTTGAGCTGCCAGGTGAAATGTATCAGAATCAGCTAATCACACAGGAAGCAGACCAGCCCAGCCCAGAACAGCACTTTAAGCCAAGCAAACACCTATCCCCCTGGTTTTTCCACACTCTACACCACCGGTGTAAACAAGCGAGGAAATTTTAAAACCAAACCTACAAAATGAGAAGGGCTGCAGCAGGCAACATAGAACAATATGTGCAAGAGGCTGAGGGTGGTGAGGAAGTCAATGCTGCCTAACAACCCACAGTGAGGAGACAGAGAAGAGTGTACAGACACAGGGTAACCTATCAGGGGCTACATGAGCTGGAAATAGTGGAGCACTATAGGGTGGACAGAGACCTCCTACAGCAAACCGTTGAGCTGTGCAGGCAACACCTATCACACCACACTGGCCGAGGGGAACCCGTCCCAGTAGATACCAAGGTATGTGTAGGCCTAGGTATACTAGCCACAGGCCTAGGTATACTAGCCACAGGTACCTCCCAAACTACAACTTGGGATAACATGGGCATCTCACAGGCATCAGCATCCAGAGTATTCCTCCAATTCCTGGATGCCATGTCAGCACATGCCAGTGAGTCCATATATTTCCTTTCACGTGAGGTGTTGACCTGCAATATGCATCTCTTCCACCAAATAGCTAACTACCCTGGGGTAGTGGGTGCTATAGACTGCATGCACTTACACATCAAAACACCACCTGGTGAGCAGAGTAGGGCCTACATCAACTGCAGGGGCATCCCTCCATCAACTGCCAGGTCGTATGTGATGCCCAGGGCATTATACTGAATATGTGTGCTGACTGCCCTGGAAGCTATGACAATTCACACATATGACAACTGATGCTGCTGTACCACAGATTTGCTGATGTGGACATCCCCTATGGTCACCTAGTGGGGGATGCTGGGTACCCACTGGAGCCGTGGCTGATGACACCCATCAGAAATGCACACACACCTGAACAACAATGTCATAATGATGCACACGCACAGGCCAGACATATAATAGAGTGTGTGTTTGGGATGCTCAGGGCATGGTTCCGGTGTCTGGACACATCCGGTGGAGCCCTGCAGTATTCACCAGCTACATGTACCCAAATAGTAATGGTATGTGTTAATCTACACAATATGATCCTGCAGAAACTGCTGCAGCAGGTACAGCATGGGGCAGGGCCACACAGCCCCCCAACAATGCCAAGGCCTGTGCAGGTACAGAGTGACTCGGAGGAGGAACAACCTGAGCCTGCTCCAGTAGGCTGAAGGGGCCATGCCCAGTATGCCCTGGCCTTGGCAAAGAGGCAACGCATAGCATATGCACTGACACAGTAGGGCCCCAGGGAATGACACCTCCCTCTGACTTGCACAGACAGTAAAGGGATGCCAAACATGACACTATCTTTGCCTAACCATGTATAGGGAGTGTACTATGTGCATCCGACATAGGCAGCCCTCCAGCACCATCCTGAAGTCCGGCACACCCTCAAGGTAAGTCAATCAACCTACCAATTGTCAAATGGAGTAGAATGTATTTTTACCTGTAGCTATGGTATGGATGTGAACATGCAAGGGGTGGCCGGATGTCAAGGCAGCAGAGAGTAGACACCCATAGTGGCAGCATGAGATCTGTAACACATACTGGATTAACCATAGTAGCCAGTACTACACAGGGTGACAAAACCTACTGCAGAAAATGGCCTGAATGACAGGGGTGTCCATAAGAGCCACACATACCAGTCAGGAAGGATCACATACCCAGCAAAAGTCTCAGCCAGCAGGACAGGTAAAGACAAACCCAAACAAATGCTGTACTATGGCCTCCGAATGTGCCCTATGGTTAACCCCTCCCCCAGGCCTACACAGACAGACAGCAGCAGGCCAGGCAGTCGGATGTAAGTTGTGAAGGCTAGGAAGTCAGACACTAATATGTAGGTAAACAAAGCTAGGATCTGTACTACACTGGTAAGCCCTAGCCAGCAGGATAGGTAAGACTACACACTGAAATGGAGTATCTGACTTACCAGTACAGTCCTAGCAAATGTGTACAAGTGTTAGGTGCGCCCCCATCCAACGTACACACAGAGTAACAGTCAGGTGTGCCCCCCCACTCCTGTGTAGAACAGTAGAAACAGTCAGGTGTTCCCCCCGCTATGCATAAATGAGGCAATAGTCAATGGCAAATGACCGATGGATAGCCTGCAGACACATCATGCTACCTGTTGGTGTACAACAAAAGGTCAGCACTGCAGTACAAACAACCTGGACGTGGGCCACACATGCAACACAGATGGCCATACTGGGCATGCTCACACACTTAGACTACTGAAGACAATGTCAGTCAACAACATACTGAGAGGTCATACTGGGCATGCTCTCACACTTAAACACATGAAGGCATGTCTGCATACACTAGTGAACCAGACATATCTAAAAGTTGCAGTTCTTAGTGTGAACACATGTCAGTATGCACCACACCTGCCTTGCACACACAGTAGATAGGAATGCAGAAAAATATGTAATGACAACACACTATAATAAGCCACAGGCACACGGGCATAGATGTGTGGAAGAGGGTGACTGTGACAAGGAGCCATGCGGGACTGTCCCAACTGGCACACAACCTAAGGGCCCCCAACACATGAGGTGCAGATGTAACCCACTGTGGATGCTAGCCACCAGTACCTGTCAGCATGACAGACTATGTGGTGTATGTGCCAGCTGTGCAACAAGACTGTACAAGGAAGCAGCCATCTAGTAGCTGTATACATGCACCTGTGACATATGACCCCATGTGTGCCCGCATGTGACATGTCAACCCCTACATGAATGGGGTATGGCCCATGTACACACTGCCCTCCCCATAGCAGTAGTATGACAAGCCTGCTGAGGTCATCCAATGTGAATTACACCTTTGGGAGAGCTATAGCACAGTAAAATGCATGGTGCATCCCATAACTGCATACTGCTGTAGTGACAGAGTAGTTAGGTAGTAGTACTAACCCCAGACCTATCAATTTTGTGAGTGTATGTTTGTGTGCCTGTCTGCCTCTGACTGTGTAGAGTGAAATGCTTGTTAGGCTACTCACACTCCATGCAATACATATATTCAACTTTAGCAAGGCTGCTGATGCCACTCATCTAGACGTACACCTCTAGGAACATGATAGCCCTGTAATCGCTGTGGCGCAACCTGTAACTGTGCACTGCTGTAGTGTGATAAACTGGTTAGTTAGGTGTTCGAACCCCAGCCCTGGCAACTGTGTGTGCGTGTGTCTGACTGGGTAGAGAGCAATGAATTTTAGGCTACCCACACACCATACAATACAAATACACTACTTTGCCAAGGCTGCTGATGTCACTCATCTAGATGTACACATATGGGAACGTAATAGCCCAGTAATCACTGTGGCATGTCCTGTAACTGTGTATTGCTGTAGTGTGATAAACTAGTTAGGTAGGTGTTTGAACCCCAGCCCTGGCAACTGTGTGTGTGTCTGACTGGGTAGAGAGCAATGCTTCTTAGGCTACCCACACTCCTTACAATACAAATACATTACTTTGCCAAGGCTGCTGATGTCACTCATCTAGATGTACACCTCTGGGAACATGATCACCCAGTAATCACCGTGGCGTGTCCTGTAACTGTGTATTGTTGTAGTGTGATAAACTAGTTAGGTAGGTGTTCAAACCCCAGCCCTGGTAATTGTGTATGAGTCTGTGTGTGTGTCTGAATGGGTAGAGAGCAATGCCTTTTTAGGCTACCCACACTCCATACAATACAAATACACTACTTTGCTAAGGCTGCTGATGTCACTCATCTAGACGTACACCTCTGGGAACATAATAACCCAGTTATTGCCGTGGCACATCCTGTAACTGCATACTGCTATATTGTGATAAACTAGTTAGGTAGGTATTCGAAACCCAGCCCTGGCAACTGTGTGTGTCTGACTGGGTAGAGAGCAATGCTTTTTAGGCTACCCATACTCCATACAATACAAATGCACTACTTTGCCAAGGCTGCTGATGTCACTCTTCTAGATGTACACCTCTGGGAACAAAATAGCCCAGTAATCGCTGTGGTGCATCCTGTAACTGTGTATTGCTGTAGTGTGATAAACTAGTTAGGTAGGTGTTCAATCCCCAGCCCTGGCAACTGTGTGTGTGTCTGACTGGGTAGAGAGGCTGCCGATGTCACTCATCTAAAAGTACACATCTGGGAAATTGATAGCCCAGTAATCGCCGCAGCGCATTCTGTAACTGCATACTGCTGTAGTGTGATTTAGAACGGTGGTAGGGTTCCATCTCCATCCATGCCAGTTCCGGATGTGATGTGTGTGTCTCAGTGTCTGTGTATGGAGCAATGCATTATAGGCTACTCACTCACAGTACATTACAAATGCCCTACTTTGGTAGTCCTGCTGATGTCATTAATTGTGAAATATACCTTTGGGGAAGATGAACTTCAGTAATGTCTGTGGCGCATAATATAACTGCGTAGTGCTGTAGTCTAGTAAACCAGCTAGGTTGGGGTTCCACTCACAGACATGGCAGGTGTGTGTGTGTGTGTGTGTGTGTGTGTGTGTGTGTGTGTGTGTGTGTGTGTGTGTGTGTGTGTGTGTGTGTGTGTGTGTGGTTGTAACTGGTGTCCTGTGTAGATGTGATTGTGAGTTTGTGACACCTGTGGGCAATGTGGAGGGGTTTGCTAATTTCATTTATGGTGGCCCTATTATATATCACAATGTCAACCATACAGGGATATCAGATGTAAATGGCTGAGAGGCTGGGGTGCAAAGCCATACCCATACATGTGACATCAAGGCCTGCCAATCACAGGTAGCAACCCCACTGTGCCTTCACATGTGACTCACAATGGACATACCATGCCCGACAACATGGCCTGTATGGACAGATGACACTGACATCAGGAAATGTTGTTAGCATGCTATCAGTGTGGGTGCAGGGCAGATTTGCTGACCAGTACTACTCCATGCCGCATGTGGGCAAGACTGGCACATCTGATGATAAGTTGTGTTCACAGTATGGGCCAGACATCCCAGATACAGTTCCACATTTCACTGTACATGCACGTGGGATGTGTGCACATCCTAGACACCATCCAAGTCATGGACTAAGGAACACATACATGGCAATTGATGCACAGCATTGGCCACACACAATGGTCACCCAGGCGCCTAGAAGATGGATGCAATACCCACCTGTGTGGGCAAATGCAGAAGCTAAAGGCCTGTACCACAATGCAGACCATTGTCATGTGGGCTGATGCCAAGGTATACCCATCGCCTACCCTTGTATAGCCTGTTGGCACTGTTGGCCGCCACACACCCGTGCAGACATGCAACCATGCATGTCCGAACTGGACCTTGTGTGTTCGTATGTGTGTTGTATGGTGCGTATGTCTACATCCACATGCACTACTCCCCCAGGGCACAGTGAAGCATTGCACCTTATGTCTGACACCCCCTCATACTCACTGCCCATACGACCTCCATATCACCCATGTGGTGCATGTGTTCCCTGCACATTGATGTGTTGTGGCAATCCCACTAGTGATGAGTCACACTCCTGGCCCTGCCAAGTGTGTTAATGTGTTTGCATCCCTGTGTGAGTGTGCCTGTGCTGACGCTGGCACCTGTTCATGCAGACAGGCATGTGTACGTCACCTACTGTATATCTACCGTATCCCTGTAGCAGATGGCACTCACCATCACATATATGTTCTGAGTGCTCCCCACCAGATAACACATGTGGCGCATCCAATAACAGTATTGGACTCTGATAGCACTGCATAGCTGTCGGGTGTATGATACCCTGTGCTGGTAGGTGTGTGGCACAAACATGCATCGGTTTTACCCTCCCACCCCTCCCTGACATGTATTTGCCTCTGTCTGCCTCCCCCACACCCTTTCTGGTGAATGTGGAGGCCCACACCTGCATTGCTTAGGCAGCAGCATGTGTATTTAATGTGATGCACATGATAAGCTGATGGCCTCTGCATGTATTGCAGGCCTTCCCTAGCTGATTGCATGTGGAACAGGTGTGGTAACATTCCCATAGCCCATTGCATGGAAACCCACTCCACTACCTCGGAACATCCTGGTGGTGTTGGCCCTTGTCTGTCACTGTGAGCAGGAGCTAGAACTGTCATTTGGCAACCAGCTTTTTAGATGGGTTGTGGATTTACCTATAACAACATACACTGTGGGAAGAGGGCAACAAACAGGAGGTGATGTGCCTGACCTGCCTACGAACTGTAAGTGCTGTTATACTGCATGTGGAGTAAGGTTGGATTAACAGTGTTTGTCTGGGTATGCCTGTCGTACATGTCGCAATACCTGCCATGTCAGTTCCATGTATATCAGGAATCCCCATTTGCAGGTTCATCTGCAGACTGGGCAGTGTTGTGCCTTTATTGTCATGTGTTAGCCACGATGCATCTATCCATGGAATGCAGAGGGTACTGTGAGGATTGCAGTCTGTTGATGGTGAAGGCCGTGACAGTTATTGACTACATATCCCTCATTGGACATATGTTGCAACATACCACATTACAATGGTAGATTAATGTGGGTATCACAGCAACATGTCTATACTGGCCATGTGTATATGCTGTCAGCCACACCTCTGTCAACCTTTGTACATATGTCGTGCATGAAGGGGTGCATATGTGCTGTACACCGTAAACAGTGTCAACATATGTGATAACACGCCAGTGATATATCAGAGTGCTACACATGTCATGTACAGTAGGGGTTACACTTAATGCCATACCCTGGAAATCCTGTGGATGGTTGTACAGTACTGAGGGCTGTGTAGTGATGGTGAACGTCAGCAGTGTGTGTATTGTTAATATGTACTGTGGCCTGTGTACAGACTGTGGTAGATGTCATTGTCCTAGCTCCCCTTCTATCTGTTGTTACATGCTGCCCCACTGTATGATACCATATTACCTTACATGTGTGCAGGGCCATACACACACATGTCCCATACCACAGACAGCCATCAGACTGGACTGTGTAGCAGCCCAGTATAAGTAGGGTCATGCTGTGAGTGGCACATATGAGGATGGTGTAGGACAGATAATCCATATACTGTACTAGTATGCTAGCGTACCATATGTGGCTGTGGCTGTGTTCACATTGGTTGTGGTTATGCACTGTCACACAGGTGTAGCCTACCCTGTGCTGTGACATGGCTGTCGAGCCTGCTGTATATGCAGGTACTGTACCATGATAACCTTAGGATGTCTGTCAGTAGCCAATGGCACACATGTTATGAGCATATGTCACCTTCCACACATGCCATGTCTGTGACAACACTCCCAATGACAATAGTAAATGTCTACTAATATACCAGCTGTACATACCAGACATCCCCCTGCACTACTACATTGGGACTATAGGGGCTGGGGTAGGGCTACACTCCATGTCCAGGACATATGGTGGGATGATATGGACATGTACGTATCCAGATAGCCATATATATATATATATATATATATATATATATATATATATATATGACTACACATGTGTAGTCCTTCCAATTACCACTGTCATGGCAACCACCCACTATGAATCTCTACATCATGTGGGCGTATTCCCTATACATTCCCTGTGTGATGGACATCCTTCCTGTGTGTGGGCATCAATGTTACAGACAGCAGGTAGCAATACCTCTTACAGGAATGCCTGCACACTCAGGGCAACCACATATATGTAAGAGGATCAGGACATACAGACAGACTGTGAGTAGAGTGGTGTAATGCTATGCATAGTACTGGTGTTACAGGGTGTGTGTGTGTGTGTGTGTGTGTGTGTGTGTGTGTGTGTGTGTGTGTGTGTGTCCATACTAGTTTACATTGGACTGCAGTCTGTCTGCATAGCTCACTACTGTGGGCTATCCTCTAGCTGGACAGAGGTGTGCCTATCATGTGTTGTCTGTCCGCGACACAGGTCCTGTGTCGGATATTACACTGGCAGTGTGTGTTGCATGCTAGCAGTACATGGCTATATCAGTTTGGGTACCTGATGTAGTATTCCTGCATAAGGGTATGTTGCAACACATCCTGTAACACCAGCATGTTCCAGGGTGTGTTACTGCAATATTGCGGGTATGGCCCTGTGTTCCTGCCTTTGTCCTCCACATCTATGGCAGCCTTTGTCCTGTTGTGATACGGGTATAGGTTGTTAGGTAATGGCCTATCATTCACCACTGCTAACATTCCTACTATCATCCCAGTCATAGCGTGTACACCAACAACATTTGTTGGCCAGGGACCATACCTGTGACAGATACATTGACATTATCACAAGTAATGAATGTCCCCCTAGGCCTTGACTACAGGGTGTACTTGGAGGCTGCTGAACTACATCTGATATTGTTGACTGTTACATATCGTGCAGGCAAATCCATTGTCAAATATTGTACGAAGTGAAGGGCTTAGCCTGGACACCATAGTATGATATATATCCGCACTGTCTGCATCGACTGTTATGTGTGGGTCATGTCAATTCGTGAGTAAACTTAAACAATTTACCAATGCTAATACCAGTTGGGTGTATGATTTAAAGGTGTTTGGTAATTGTGCTAGCAGCTGGATTATATATCTGGCCACATGTAAATGTTCTGCCTTTTATGTGGGACAAACGTCCCGATCATTGAGAATACGGAAGTCAGAACATAGAAGTGATGTCCGTAACAAAAGGGAGACAAATGCCCTATATAGACATACCATCAAACATCCTAGTGCTGAATTTAGATTCATGGTAATAGACAGAATCATTGGTGACAGAAGCAATCAGCAAGGTTGGCATACCATTTTAAATCACAAAGAGAAATACTGGATTATCAATTTAGGAGCATTATTTTCTCCTGGATTTAATGACCATTTATGATGTATACCACAGATCATTGCTTTTTTATATATTCATTATATATATTATATTTATATACAGTATGTTTATAAACCTTTGTATATAAATATTTTGTAATGCTTGTAGGCCAGCCCAATGGGGGATACTATTATATAAGGCCTTTACGTCCAAGGTGCACATCAGCCATCCAGGCTCCAGTTGTGTATCTGATATGATTTTGAGAAATTGCATTGTGTCCTGGATCCTTGCTCTGACTGAGGCCAATAAAGGTTTTAAATATTTGGTCAAAAATTCCGACAAAGGTTCAGTCAGGGATCCATTGCCAGAAACAATTGGTCTGCCTGGAGGCTGAGTTAATGACTTATGAATTTTGGGTAATAAATATAAAATTTGTTTCTGTGGATCTGCTACGGTAAGATGACTCTTAGTAGTAACATTAACAATACCTTCATCAACTGCCTGGCTTAAGAACATATCAATCTCCTTTTTAAAGATGGAGGTTGGATCTATGGACATTGACATATAACATCTAGAGTCGGAAAGTTGTCCCTTACCCTCATTTAGATAATAATTCACATTCATAACAACCACAGCCCCACCTTTATCTGCTGGTAAGATGACACTGTCATGATTATTTTTAAGTTGCTGCAAGGCAGCTGCTTCCTCAGAGGAAAGATTATGACCCAAAATGGATGATTCTCTATTCGGAAAATGAAGATCCCTCAGAACTGCTTGTAAAAAGATCGAAACATGTTTATTCATTGGTGGTTGGAAGTCAGATTTGTGAAACCTGAATTCATCAGATCTTTGAGTATTGTTATCTGCAAAAAATAATCTGAGATTAAGTCTGCGACAAAACTGATAAACATCAGTGACTATACTATATTCATCCACAAAGAATCCAGGTACAAAGCCAAGACCTTTATTCAGTAAAAGGATTTGCTCATCAGTTAGTAATACATCAGATAAATTTAGCACATTCTGGCCAATGTTCCTAGTTACTTCAAGATGGTCTGCAAGAGACCCTCCACTGAACTGATGCCTGCCCCCATGTTTGTGCTTGCGGCCCCCACGCCGCTTACTACCCCATCTAAAGGGTGCTGTGCGTTGGACCTCTTACGAATGGGTGACTCTCTACTACTGACACTGTCATTATCGGTGAAGAAAGATTCCTCCCCTGATGTACTAGTGTATGGGTTCTCGGTAATCTTTAGAATAGATCTAGGTCTTTTTCTTGTGGTATTCACACTGGTAGCTCTATTGGTCTCTGAAAACCTAACTGTTCTCAATACTTCAAAGGGTCGACCCCTTTGGTAATCTGTTACGTCTAGATGTGACTGTATATCGGAATGAGGATCATACCCTTAGTACTAAAGCGTTCCGTAAATATCCACAATATAATAGCCTGCTTCATGCATCTAGTATGCATCCCCGCCACACCATCCGCAATATTCCAAAATCACAATTTATGGGCATTAAAAGAATTAGTTCCTCTACACGGGAATTTGAACATACCAGTCAGGATTTATATAACAGATTATTGGATAGTGGATATAGGTAGTCGGATATTGTACTTGCCAGTAATTGGAGTTGTGCTCAAGATAGAGACACATTGTTGGAATATAAACAGCATAAGCCAACACAAATGGGTGAAA
Organism: Protopterus annectens; assembly: GCF_019279795.1. NCBI lineage: Eukaryota > Metazoa > Chordata > Ceratodontiformes > Protopteridae > Protopterus > Protopterus annectens. The sequence continues at coordinate 910,123,770 of NC_056729.1, forward strand.
ATCTTAGATTTGTAACCACTTATGGACGTAATAACATCATCAGAAATGTAATTGATACACATTGGAACATTCTTATGGCCAATGACCAACTTAGAGGATGCCTGGGCCCCAGATGTCAATTTTCTTACAGACGTGGGAGGACTTTAGGTGTGCATTTCTCACACTTTAAACATAAAGAGAGTGGAGAAGTGGTGTACAAACAACTGACAATGTTGGGGGATCAGTTATTTGGAATGTTTCCTTGTGGACATTGTGGGTCATTTCAATTCGTGAGTAAACTTAAACAATTTACCAGTGCTAATACCAGTTGGGTGTATGATTTAAAGGTGTTTGGTAATTGTGCTAGCAGCTGGATTATATATCTGGCCACATGTAAATGTTCTGCCTTTTATGTGGGACAAACGTCCCGATCATTGAGACTACGGATGTCAGAACATAGAAGTGATGTCCGTAACAAAAGAGAGACGAATGCCCTATACAGACATACCATCAAACATCCTAGTGCCGAATTTAGATTCATGGTAATAGACAATCATTGGTGATAGGAGCAATCAGCAAGGTTGGCATACCATTTTAAATCACAAAGAGAAATATTGGATTATCAATTTAGGAGCATTATTTTCTCCTGGACTTAATGACCATTTATGATGTATACCACAGATCATTGCTTTTTTATATATTCATTATATATATATATATATATATATATATATATATATATATATATATATATATATATATATATATATTATATTATATTTATATACAGTATGTTTATAAACCTTTGTATATAAATATTTTGTGGTATTTTGTGTAATTCTTATATTTATATTTATCATTTATACCATTTTTTTGATTCACAATGTTGTCTCATTAATATTTAATTCATTTGTATTATTTGGGTTGGACCACGTTTGTTATTAGTTGTGGGAGTGTATATATTGAAATGTAATGGAATATTCTCAAAAATGCTTTTTCACTGAAGAAGGCTGGTTAGCCGAAACTGCTCTGAATAAAGTATTTATGTCTTAATTATCATATATTAGTGCTTGGTGTACTCTGTGCTGGCCACTGGTGTTTTTACTTTGTCAAGAGTAGACCTAGCTGGTGTACAGTGTTTTTCCCACTGGTAGCATCCTGCCGGGGTATTGTGTAGCAGTGGTTTGCTCACACACCTAGCAAGCCTCATCTCCTGGTTCCATGGTACCAATGCCCCAGGTGTGACATACTGTGCATGAAGCATGCTCACATGCCCCCATGGTGTGCACTGTATATCATTATTCCCTTCAGGATTATGCAGGACTACTGTTCTCACAGTATGAATGGACAGGCACTGTTCTGTGTTGCACATAGACTGCTCATAATACTATGGTTGTGCAATGGACACGTGATCTGGTATTAATCTACACACTTATATACATTCCCTATACTGTTGGATGCCTGTGCTGGATGATGTGTTTGTGATCACAGCAGCTGAATGTGTATCCGCCATGGCTTAGTGGAACTCATGTCTACTATAGTGTGCAGGGTCGGGGGTTTGCAACCTGGCAGTGCAGATTATTTTGTTAATGGCCACAGCAACAGCTGTTGGCTACAGAGTGACTGAGACACTGTAGAACATTTGTAGGTGGGTATGCACTTGTTTACACATAGCACAGCATTACTGATCTCTGGTTGTGGCATCTTGCCCTCAGTTAGCCTCTACATTGCTTCACCAGTGTGGTACTCGCATATACCCACGACCAAACAAGCTTACACCCGCTTGCTCCCACATACATACGTGCAACGTCATGCATTTTCTTCACATCTGTCAACTGGGACACTTGGACTGTATGTTTGTCCATTGTCAGTGATGGCCTGGGGTGTAGAACTCCACATTGACCCCAGCTACTATCCAAATTAATACGGGGGTGATCACATTCATAGAGGGTAGCAGACATAACATAGCTACGTCTCAGATTAAACATGCTTAGTTTATGATAAACTATCAGTATTATCCATGCTTAGGTCAGGTTTACATGTCAGGTATGACTGTTGACAAAGGTCAGTTTAAGGTGAGGTTGGATTCCTGTTTCACAGGTCAGGATAGGTTACATGCAGGTATTTGGGATAGGTGTACATATTCCATACCTGTGTGGTACAGTAGAGGCAAATAGCTAGGGAGTAAGTAGGTAGGTAGTAGGGGGTGACATTGTAACTTTATAGTAGCCTGTAGGGTATAATTGGATGGGGAGCAATAGGGAAGGTATGTCAGATGTTGGGATTTGTATGTGAGGCAGGACAAGAGGTGTCGGTATCATTAGTTGATGTTGTGGTATAAAGTGTAAGGTTGGGGGGAGGGTTTCACAAGGTGGTGAGCCTGTGCTGCTCCAGGTGTTCTTGTGGTGTTCCTTCATGTGTTAGTTACATGTGTCCTGTGGGACAGCTGTGATACTACATGTGGGTTGCGGTTCCTGATACTGGCAATATAGTGGAGGAAGAGGGTGCACTTACGTGTACCTGTAGACATTAAGAGGAATGGAACAGGGTCTGATAGGTACGTGGTGTGCATGGGGCACAAAGGGGGGTATTAGTAGGGGGATTATCCAGGGATGTGCAGGATGGCTGCAGAAAAGGTCCAGAGCTGGCTATGTTGTCTACGACAACAGCTGTGTATATGCACTGCATTTGGTGTTTGTGCTGGACACTCACACCCCTGGGTGGGGGTAAGGACTTCAATAATACCTTGCAATACCTATTACATTGGCTTACATGTCTACAGTGGGGTGTTGCAACCATGTGTTTGTAGGTGTTGTGTAGTGGGTAATGCAACAACACATATGGTTATACTGTACTTTGCCATGTACACTGGACTGTGTTGCGGTGGAACCTATATCAGGAATGGCTGCCCGTTAGGCGTAAGAATGCCTGTCAACTGTACAGAATCCGCGGCCTGTCCAGAGTTTGCTTCATAATATTGGTGTGCTCCTCTTACAATCTGCACCTGTCTAGCAAATACCTGGGAACTGATGCCATTAAATACAGACAAGCAACTGGGTTTAAAGCTCCACATCCTTCAGACGTGTCATGCTAATGCATAACCTATTATTCTATCAGCTTTCTAAGGTTGTAAGTGGAATATGTGCTTTCTGTCCCTATTTGTCCCCCCAACAGTTTAGGTTCTGTCCAGTGGTTTAGCTCTTAGAGGTTGAGAGGTATGGGCGTAAACTCTGCCCAATTCAAATATTACTGACATCCCCGGGGTGGTCCGAATACAACTGCACCAGCCAACACCTGCACGCCTAGGCCCATAATTGCTTACCCATAGTTCCCCCACCTGGCCCTCCTCTACAGCACTCATCCTTACTGTGGGTGCAGGTGGGGTCTAACCACACCACTACACACTGCCCACTCTCCACGTGTCGGGACCCATGTCGTACATTGTCTCGACCCATGGGTCATCAGGCTTGCACAACCTACTGGTCCATGTACGTATACAGCCTGGTTGAATAAATCGTTACAGGGACTGACTCCAATTATCATTAATTTTTGGTGTGTCCCACAAGGGACACTGATGTCTTTGTTTCAAGACTAGACATGGCCGGTCTCTCCCACTGGTGGTATCCTGCCTGTGGTCTGGGACGCGGTGGTGTGTTTACTTGTATCGTGTGTTTGTATGTTTCACCTGTCTAGGTGGGAGGGGGGGGTTGATGCTACGTCTTACATGTTTGTTGATTGGACCTCCACCCCCATTGGCACGGCCTGTGAACATATGTAATCCTTAACTGGTGTATCATATTATATATATCTATATATATATATATATATATATATATATATATATATATATATATATATATATATATATATATATATATATATATATATATATAGACATAGGTTCATAGGTTCATACTAGGCTATCTGCCCAAGGGCATTTATAAGCCTAGCCAGAGTGTGTTTGGCTTTCGCCACCCATTTTAAATGAATTTTGCTATGCCCTTTTTCGAGGTTAGTATACTGTGCTGCTGTCTAACAGTGACACAGAAGTGATACCCGGGGTAAACCTATCATCTCCATTCCACTCATCAAGATTCCTCTTGAAGAGAGTCAATGAGGGACTCTGCCAAACCTGGACTGGGATTTTATTCCAGAGAGAAGGGAGCCTCTGGGTTATAAATCTGTCCCTCCAGCATGTCCTATTTATTTCAGTGCTGAGGTTCAAGTCTCTCGAGCACGTAGCTTGATGGGATTTGGATTTTCTGAGGTGCAGCATGTCCATTAATTCCGGGTTGGACATGGCTTTATACGTCAGGCACAGATCGCCTCTGAGCAGGCGGTAAGCCACTGAGTAGAGCTGGAGTTTCTTTAACCAGGCAGCATATGGCATCTGTTTGAGCCCTTTGATCTTCTTGGTGAGGTACTTTTGGTGTCTTTCCAGTTGCTGCAGGTGTCTGGCAAGGTACATCCCAAAAGGGGCATTGTACTCAACTATGGGCCTGATGAGGGATGAGTAAAGAGGCACGATGACCTCCCCTGATCTAGATGTGAATCCCTTCATGATTAGGTGGGCTATATAAAATGTTTTTCTAACCACTTTGGCCATGTGGTTTTCAAATGAGAGATTGCTATCAACTTGGGTCCCCAGGTACCTAATTACTTCTTCTGTACTTAATGGATTACCACCTATGTGGTAATTTGTGGGCACTTTGTTTTTGCCAAAGGGGATGACTATACACTTTTTGGCGTTTAGCTTGAGGCCATGGCTCTGGCACCAGTTGTCTGTTTCTATGAGGCCCTTTTATAGGATGCTTGTCTCGGCTGGAGAGTCGATTATGGTGCCTAGTTTGCAGTCATCTGCGAACTTGGTCAGCCACAGTCCTTTCATGTTGGCCTGTACCTCCGAGAAATATATACCAAACAAGAGAGGTCCCAGGACTGAGCCTTGTGGGATGCCACTTGTAACTGGTTTGGAGTCTGACATGGCTCCAGCAATTCTAACCATGTGGGTTCTGTCCTTGAGCCAGTTTGCAACCCATCTAGTGACATAGGGGTTTATATTTAAGCTGGTGAGCTTATCTGTAATGCCCGAGTGGGGTATTGTATCGAAGGCTTTTGTGAAGTCCAGGTAGGCTGTGTGGACCACCTTCCCCTCATCAATGGCCTTGGTGACTGTTTCAAAGAAATTGACCAGGTTTAAGAAGCAGGATCTGCCCTTAACAAAGCCAAACTGGGTAGGATCCAGTGTCTGTAGGTCCCCAATATCTTTATTTATGAGGTCCATGATGATCCTTTCCATAGCTTTGCAGACCAAGCTAGTCAGGCTTATGGGGCGATAGTTTCCAGGATCCGTTGAGGCACCACCTTTGTGGAGAGGGACCACTGTTGCTGTACGCCACTCTTTGGGTACATATCCTGTAGTAAGGCTGAGACTGAACAGTAGTTTTATGTTTGGGTTTAGCTCTTCTTGGAGTTCATGTAGGACGCAGCCCGGGACACCGTCTGGTCCCATTGATGCTGTGTTTTTTGCTTTGGAGAGGGCGGCTCTTACCTGAGCATCTGAGATGTCAGGGGGACAGCACTCTGCTGGGATAGATATTTGCCCTTTTGGTGGGGAGGGGGGGAGAAGTTTGCGCTGAACCTGTTAGCTAGGATGTTGGCAATGTCTGTGGGTTCAGTGTATTTTTTCTCATTTTGGACTAATTCTGAGCATATCTGTGAATTCCCACCCAGGTTCCTAACATAACTAAAGAAAGCCTTGTGATTATCCTTAGTGTCCTGTGCAATTTTTCTCTCGAAGCTGGCCTTAGATGATTTTATGAGTGCTCGTAGTTTTTTGCTAATACTGATCAGAGATGCCTTCCCTTTTTGGGATTTTGCTCTATCATGTAGTAGCTTCTTCCTTCTATTGTACAGTTTGTTTATGGCTGGGGTCCACCAGACAGGACGCCTGCCTTTGAAGGATTGGGTCTTGGTTTTATTTGGGATTGCATGATCCATGCATTCCTGAAGGTGTTCATAGAATGCGTTTATAAAGGATTCTGCGGTCTGCGCCATATTTTCCACAGGCCCGGGGGCTTTAAAGGATTCCACCTCGGTTTTGAGGAGTGTGAAATTTGCTTTAGAGAAGTTTTTCACTGTGGTTTTCTGGGCAGGGGGTGGGGTCGGGATGTGAATATCCAGTGAGATTAGTTTATGGTCTGATCTTACCAGTGAGGGATACACTTCTTGTCTGGAGCATAGAGCCCCCATGTTGGTGATGATCAGGTCCAGTATGTTTTCCCCTCTTGTGGGAGTGGTAACAAGTTGTTCCATAGCATTTGAGTTTATAAATTCTAGGAACCTTTGGGCTAGGGTGTTGGAGCTAGAGTAATGCTCCCAGTCTATGTTTGGGTAGTTGAAGTCGCCCAGTATAATGGTGTTTGGAGAGACCTTCATATTTTCCAGTGTTCTCAGGAAGGCTGAGTGGGGTTCCTGGGTTTGGGAGGGTGGTCTGTAGCAGGCTATAAACTGGAAGGCAGTTTTACCCACTGTTAGTTGCACATGGATAGTCTCTGATGCTTCGTGCTGTGCCACCAACCTGGAGGTGTGGGTATCTTTGACGAATATTGATACTCCCCCTCCTTTTGTGATTCGGTCCAAGTTTTGGGGCCGAAAAGCATGGTATAAGGTATAACCTGGTAGTGCTGGGATGCTCTCGGGAGCCTTGAACCAGGTTTCTGTTACTGCACAGATATCGATGTTCTCCATGCTAAGGAGAGTTTTGAGTGCGTGCATCTTGAGGTTTAGACTTCTGGCACTGAGTAGCATTGCTCTTAGTTTCTTATCCCTTGTGATACCTATGGAGGTGGGTTTGTCTTTTGAGATTTGCCTAAAAAAGGCACTATGGGGTGGCAAGAGCCTTTGCCAATATCCGAAAGCCCAGGGGTGACAGGTGCAAGCCGTCCCTAGCGAAGCATCGTGGCTTGTCGAGCATGTCATCCCAGGCTGACAGGCATTGGATCCCCTTTGAATGACACCAATACTTAAGCCAATTGTTGAAATTGATCATCTTGTCTTCATATTGTGGCATCATTCTTGGTGAGGGTAAGATGCTACTCAAGGTCAGGGTCATACTGGCCTGGGCTACATGCTCAGAGAACTCCTCTATGTCTCTTTTCATGTAGTCCAGGGAGGTACATCTCAGGTCATTCACACCAGCATGGACAATGACTGAGTCATATTTGTACTTGCCTTGGAGTGACCTGAGTGCTTGTGTTATGCGGTAGATCCTAGCACCCGACAGGCAGCTCACCATGACCTTCTCCTTGTTCAGCCTGGTGAGCGGGACATCAGTGTGCCTGACGATAGAGTCACCTATTACAAGTGTATCAGGTGTGTTATTTAGCCTTAAGGGCTGTGACTGTTTGGCACACTGGCTTTGTGAGCTATGTGTTGCACGTGTTTTGTTTTGGGGTAGCGGTTGCTTGGGTGTCTGCTTTGGAGGTCTCTGCTGCTTAGGCAGATTTTTATTTAGAGCCTCCGAATATGTTTTTGTGTGTTTATGTGTTTGGTTTGCTATCGTGGTAGGTCTATGTGAGACTGGAATTGTAGTGAGTGTGGTTTCCTTCTCCTCCTGACTGGTTACGCCAGTACTGAGTTGAGAGAGCTTAGCCTCCAGTATGGCTATATGGTTGCATCTCTCACATGTGTTGGAATTTGTTGGGAGGAGGAGAGGGTTGTCTGTGTACATGAGGCAGTTGTAACATTGCCTCAAGATTCCCAGATTCACCAGCTGGACCGGAGATGAGATTGACAACTGACCTTTGGACATGCTAGAATAGTATTGGGAATTCCTTTATAATTGAAAAACAGGGCCAATGGGGAACAAGGTACTCAAGGGGAGTTTGTGAGGGTGTAGTGCTTTTAATTTTTTAGTGCTGATATGTAATTGCTTTAGTGAGCAAGTGCCAGGCTTTAGAGTAGGAATAGGGTGTTTATTATGAGAACTAGATCAGTTCTAAGGGAAAAAGTGAAGAGCAGACTTTGTGGAGCTGAGAATGGTTTAAACCCAATTAAGCGGAGCTGCCCGATGCTGCGCTATGCGCAAAATCGCGCAAAGCCACGCCAAAGCAGGTTTTATACAGGGGGACTTGAAAGAGCTAGAAATTGGCCCAAAATGGCCAATAGACTACCAGATTCTTGTGCTGGGAACACTCCTCCAGGGATAGATAGGCTGCTCTAAGCTCCCCACTGCCACTGGTGAACAAAGAAGACTCCCTTTATCCAAGAAAGGAAATGGGCAACACAGGAACTTTCCAAAAGTCCAGAATACAGTAAAGCCTGTATTTGAACTACTCTAGGTCAGGAAAAATGGGAAACAAGGAAAAGTTTTTTGTATTTTTTTTCTTTTTTGCAACAGACAGCAGGAAAATGCAACCACAAGGAGCTTGGCTGAATAGTAGCAAGCGCAAAAACCGTGCCAAAGCGGGTTTTATACAGGGGGACTTAAAAGAGCTAGAAATTGGCCCAAAACGGCCAATAGACTACCAGATTCTTGTGCTGGGAACACTCCTCCAGGGATAGATAGGCTGCTCTAAGCTCCTCACTGCCACTGGTGATCAAAGAAGCCTCCCTTTATCCAAGAAAGGAAATGGGCAACACAGGAACTTTCCAAAAGTCCAGAATACAGCAAAGCCTGTATTTGGACTACTCTAGGTCAGGAAGACGGGAAACAAGGATAATTTTTTGTTTTTTTTTTCTTTTTTGCAACAAACAGCAGGAAAATGCAATAAATATGTAGCACAGGCTAGCACACTTGAGTGTGTAGCCTCAACAGATATATGCAACAAACAGGACAAACATTAAACCCTTTTTAAAGTTAGTTTATTGTGCCTCTGTCTAGTAGTGACACAGAAGTAATCCCCGGGGTAAACCTACGATCTCCCATCCACTGGTCAAGATTCCTCTTGAAGAGAGTCAGTGAGGGGCACTGCTGTATACTATTATTTAACAAACTGTTTTCTAGTCCTGAGGAGCTTTTCTCCCCGGGTCTTTGCTGTAAATTAGCCAAAAGCTCAGCCAGACGTACCCGGTTAAGAGATGTGATTTACATACATAATTCAATTAATATCCTAGCTATATATATATATATATATATATATATATATATATATATATATATATATATATCTGTGTATGTTTACACACACACACACACACATGTATATATATATATATATATATATATATATATATATATATATATATATCTATATATATATATATTTGTATACATATATTATATATATATATATATATATATATGTATATATATATGTATTTGTATGCATATATATATATATATATATATATATATATATATATATATATATATATCTGCATACACACACACACACACACACACACACACACACACACACACACATATATATATATATATATATATATATATATATATATCTGCATACACACACACACACACACATATATATATATATATATATATATATATATATATATATATATATATATATATATTGCTGTATATATTTATCTAAATCCATGTGGGTGTATGGGATGTATATCTATTGCTATGTGGCTTAGTGGTTAACTACTGTGATTATAGTGTACAGGGTCCTGGGTTTGAGCCTTGCAGAGACGGTTTATTTTGTTGCTGGGCAGTACTTGGGCCATTGGATCCCGAGTGATTAAGGCACTTTAAAGTGGTTGTAAGCGGGATTGTGCGGGTTTGCGTGACGGTAAGCACTGCTAACCTCCAGTTACAGTTTCTTACACTCATTTAGCTTCTACTTTGCTTACTCTGTGTGGGCAATGCTTACCCTCGTGCAAACGCAGTTGGACATGCTTACGGCTGCTTATTTGTGCTTAGACCTGTTTACTTGTGCCTTATTCATTATGACACTAACACTTCACATGACCATTTCATGCAGTACTCCAGTTCACATTTAATTGTTATTCTGTAGGTTATACGGCAAAGCGATGTAAAATTATGTTCATATGCAGATTTCCCGTGGAAAATAATTTGTGCTGCAGTGGGACTCAAACCATGAATGCCTGTTCATTAGGCGGATGCTCTAACAACTCCACTATTGCTGTGCTGCTTCATTTGCATATATATTCCTTGTTATCCTCTTCAGCCTTTTCAGCTGCTTTAATCGTAGCTAGGCGATGGGAAAACCCACACACCTATGGTTAGCTGTACTCGGGGTTTTTAAAAAAATAAATAATAGGGTTTCTTCATTTTATCTGACTGTACTGCTGCTGTTGAACACATGGGGACTGTTGGTGGGGATATGCAGACACTTGTGAGCAGTTTCGCTCACTTATTTACACATTCTTCTGTTCTACTTTGCAGGGGCGTGTTTATTCTGAGAGCTCTGCTCTCAGACACGCCCCCTGCACTTGTCCATGCTTCGTGTAGCATTTGGAGTTCAGGCAGCGCCCCTTCATTAATATGCATAGCGTGCTGCCATTCTCCTCTTAAACTGCCGCTTCTGTGCATGACTAGATTAGTCCTGCACGGAAGTTTAGTAAATCTAGGAGATTGTCTTTTTATGTTCTGAGTGTCCTGAAAGTAAGCCTCCAGTTTTGACTTTACTACCACTTTAGGAGGTATATTCGTTTCATTCATCAACTTCTCTGTGAAATAATACCTCACTGTGCCACTCTTCAGTCATCAGCTTTACTACTTCAGATTATGTTTTCTTTTTTCATACATCCCTTTATCTGTGATTTTGTATCTTCCTGTTTTTATGCATTCTCTTAACTCATTAATGTCTACAGACAGTTAGATAATTAAAGATGACATTCCTGTCTACTGGCAAGCTGGATTGCAATTCCCTAGCACTCCAAAGAAAAATAAAATTAAATGTGAAAAATCTGTTCATCTGAAAAAGAAAAGAATGCATTTTTATACATTTTTTGTTCAGCTGAAGTGATTTTCTCACCTTTATCATGCTTAATTATGGCACTGAATATTGCAGTTTCGGTACTGTGATTACACCATAGTGGAACACAAGTGCTGTGTGTGTTGTGTCTTTCAGACACTATCACCTTGAATGGGATAAGGCTGCCCATCAAAACTAGTACAGGCAGTGTGATTAATATCACTTTGTGATCAGTGCTAACTGCATCAGTGAGTTAAGGATCCTAAACCTTTTTATGTCCCACATCTGATTCTCTTCTTCCATACAAAAAATGTTAAGCTGTTCTAGGTTTTCTTCTATGGCTCCTTGTGCAGAGTATGTAACAGCTTTCTTTCCTTCCTCTGAACTGCCTCTACCTATGTCCTCATAATGAAGAGATTTCCAAAAATGCATACAATTATATGTGTACAATTAGTTTTCTTTACGTTGAGAAGGTACACATTCATTGCTTGCATGAAAAATGTAATAAGGAAATAGTCTTAATGTAAGCACAATTTTAGCAATTTTAGCAACCTGTTTTACAACTAAACAATACATCTAAGGTTATGTTGTGTATAAAAGAGCTTTGTATAGTTACTGTAATCTAGCAAAGAGGTCAAAATCTAATCTACTACATCTGCTATACACAAACATGTATAGGCACATGCGCAGACACACACACGTACACACACACACACACACACACACACACACACACACACACACACACACACACACACACACACACACACACACACACACACACACACACAGTGAGAGAGGTAGCTACAGACAGATACAGGTAATAGCCTGATACACACACACACACACACACACACACACACACACACACACACATACACAAAGCATTTTATTCTTGATTTTTTTTTAGTCAAACTGAGGTCCACTTTTTTGCCATTAAGAAGCTGTATATTAAGTAACAACATGCATAATTCATGAACTATTTTGAATGCATTTTATTTCCTGTCTTGCTACACCAATCAGTGACTCATATCTCTTTAAATCACCAGCAGCATCACCACATTGTTGTTATATAAGGAAAACAGAATCCCAAAATACAAAGGTAAGACCCTTTTATAAGCATCTTGTTGATGTTGATGAGTCCCTGGTGGTCTAGTGGTTAGGATTCAGCGCTCTCACCACCATGGCCCAGGTTTGTTTCCTGGTCAGGGAAGCTTCAATGCATTGGCCAGCACAGTACTGCAGTGGTAGCATTGTCACCGCACAGCAAGAGGTCCTCCTGTTCGATTCTCAGCTGGAGTGCCTTCTGTGTAGAGTCTGCATATCCTCCCTGCATTTGTGTGGGTTTATCCGGGTACTCTGCTTTCCTCCCATGTTACAAAGACATGTGTCTGGAGTGTTTCTCCCCGGGCCTCCACTGAAAATTGGCTTTGTTTCAAGCCATACTTTCCCGGTAAACAAATGTTAAATGAAACAGCCATGGGCTAAGCCTCTGCCAAAGCATTGTACAGCATTCTGCTTCAGCTACATGCTTTCTGTAGTTGCCACATCCTTCTGTGAGGTTTTAAATGATTGATTCAGGATATTACATCACCCCTGTTTTCATACAATAGGCATTTTGTTTGCAGTAAAATAATGTTTAAACTTTTAACTCAGTTACTCTGTAATCATACTTTGCCAAACTTATATATTGTTGAAGAAAAAAACTTCAATATCCACCACGCAGTTCAAACTATTAAAAAGGTTTATTCCAATCTTTACACGAAATATAAACAAAATTAAAATTCCGATAAGCGCTTTCGGCAAGATACGCCTTCTTCAGATTATTTGATTCACAAAGTCTACAGCTGCTGCATGTATTACTATTGGTGGCATATGAAATGAAAAAACACAAGGTATTGGTTGTATGAGTCTGAGTACTATGAATAAGCAATGTGATTGGACATCCTTGAAGTTAAAAGGTGATTGTTGATTTTGTGAATCAAACGATCTAAAGAAGGCGTATTTTGCCGAAAGCGCTTATCAGAATTTTTATTTTGTTTTTATTTCATGTAAAGATTGGAATAAACCTTTTTAATAGTTTGAACCGCATGGTGGCTATCGAAGTTTTTTCTTCAACAGTTGTGTCTACTTTTCTTCGATACCTTCACCAGCTCAACTTTGTTTTCATTTGTACTTTAAATTTATATATTGCTCTTTTTTGAACTACATCATTTAAAAGAGCACAATTCAGTTTATATTATATCATATCAAGTATACCCAGGGATTCAGATAGATTATTTCCACCAGCATCACTTGAGTAATGCCATACTGCCCAATAATGCAACACTAAGAAATCTGTGGCACAGCGACATGGTAGGGCTGCACTGATCAACACCTCATCAGTGACTCATTGCCATGTCTCTGTGCAGGTAGACCTAAATGATTTAGTGCTTCCCCTGCCAGTGTATGTGATATGGTCTCACATACATACATACACATGCGCGTGCGCGCGCACACACACACACACACACACACACACACACACACACACACACACACACACACACATATCCAGACAGCTTCAAATAAGTCCCTACAATCATGTATATATATATATATATATATATATATATATATATACACACACACACACACACACACACACACACACACACACACACACACACACAGACACACACACACACACACACACACACACACACACACACACACACACACACACAGAGCTTCACAGTGCTAACCCATGGTTGTGTAAACATTGAACTGAATGGCTGTACACCATCAATAGCGTGGTATTCTTTGAATCACTCTATACCACTATTCAGATGCCAGTAATATTTTTGGGAAAGAACATAGCTAATTTTTACTTTTATTATTAGCCATGTCACAGGACTGCTGCATTTGCTTGTGGCTTTGCCACAGAGACTGCAGTCTGTGCTATAGGCCAGTGTCTTCATATCACCACAAAATACAGGTCATCACAGTGCTTTATATATTTTTGTATCTCAGAGATAGTGTTTTAAATACAGCAGTCTCTTTATAAGTCTTTATTACCTTCTAGATCAAATACTATCACTCACAATGTTATGTCCAGGTAAAATGTCATTCTAAGGTTTCTCATCATATACTCTTCTAGATGTTGTTGTGTCTTTCAGCTTTTCCCGATTAGGAGTCACCACAGTGGAACTCCGGTCCGCTAATGATTGGCAGTAGATTTTTACGTGCCATGTTGTATACTCTTCTAGATATATAATCAAAATAATCAAAACATGTTGGTATGTCTCCATCTTATTCTAAAGTCTCTTTTCTCATTGCATCTTTTGTCTTCTCGCTTGGCAAATTAACAGAAGGAATTCTGTTGGTGATCATACATTTAAACATTTGGTTAACTAGTTCTGCTCCACTGTCAGATGCACTGTGCTCCTGTATCCTTTTAACATGATGGACGTCTTTTTTTCTCCAGGCAATCTGAATATAGACAAGCCTTCAAGTGTTTCCTCTGTTAACCATTAAATATGTTGATTGCACTATTTGCTTAAAGTCATGCTGAAATTACTTAACTATGATGCATTCCTTGTTTATTACAAAATTGTTTAAACTGCATAATGTTGAATGGTGGACCATGGTCAGATTTAATTAATGTTAGAATGTCAAGTATTGAGAAAATCTTATCCAAGACAGCAATAGCAATACTATTTCTCATGGATGTTACAGGATTGTTAAATTGAAATCTGGATTACTCATTATATTACTATTAATAAATAGTATGTGTGGCTAATTGGACCATAAAAAACAATATTTGTGTTTATCAAGGGTGCTTTGGTACATCTGACATCTGGAAAAGAATGCTGTTATTATTCTAAGTATCGGTCTGGCAAAGAAGTTAGTTATGTTTCTCTCTTGAGTCATTAATACAAGAGATATATATTCTTTCTCTAACTATGGCCTGTGTTCTCAATAATCCTACATGAGTCTCACGTGTAGTCTATATACACTTTTTCTGCATTACATTAGATATTATCTACTTTGATCCATTAAATATTTAATTTTGTCTTAGCATTTCTCATACTTTTTGGCAATTCAACAACTGGATTGTTTATCTAATTCTGTAGCTGTTTGTCTATTTATTGTGGCATTATCACAGAGAAATGTTTCCCTTGTTATATCACTGGGTCTTTTTCTTTTTCTGCATCTGTCTGTGTATCCTCCGGAGTCAGGACTGCGCATTCTGCAATTAAATTTAAATAATTTTCTGTTGCTTTGCCGTGTCTTCCTCTCTCCTTCTCTGTTCCTTCTGCACAGGAAAAGTTTCCTTAGTAATGGACTCCTTTAGTTGTGAGCAAATATTTGTAAAGGTAACCTTTCAAAATCTCATCTGAATACAATGTACATTGTACATCCCACAGGATCTCCATAAAATATTTTTTGATGTATACAGATTAGTCATGATTCTAAGCAGTTTAAATGCATATACAATTTGCTCCAAACAATATAAAATCATATTCCATCAATAATTAAAGAATTTTGAATGCATATATATATATATATATATATATATATATATATATATATATATATATATATATATATATATATATACAGTTCTTTATAAATCTATTGTAAAGTTCTTAAATACATAAATATGACTGGAGAAAACACCAGGATTGTCTGCCATAATGTGTCTCATGTATCCTTCAACAAATCATCTCCCACAGGTGGGATCCAAATAGCCACAAATTAGGTTTCTGTAATTAATGTCACTGGAGGCCGACCACATTTATAGCTGCTTCCGATAATGTCAAGCCAGTACGACTTAACACACTTAGACTTGCAGAGTATGTGAACATGTTATCAGAGGTCCCTGACACCTTCAGTGTTTATCTGTCTTGCTCAACTCCTTATTTTTGAGCAAGACAAGAGGGGCCTGTCATTTGTGCATCAATTTTAAATAAGTAATGGCTAGTATTGCTATATATGTAAAACTGCACCAGGTGTTCTGTATCTCTTCCTAAAGTTCATTTGAAATTACTATCTCTAGCTATTCTTCTCAAGAATGTTGTGTGCCTGCAATAGAGGTGAGTGACTGGTTAACATTTCCTTTTTACAAATAAGACACAAAACTCTTCTTAATGAAAAATTCTCAGGCTTAATTTATGGTGCCTGCATTCTTTCATCTGTGTGGGTATTGTAGGTGAACAACTAGCCCAGGAGAAATAAAAAAAGCTTTCAGCTGCAAATACTACCATCTGGGTAAATTACAATTGCCTTCCTGTGTTCTTCATATTATACAATGACTGGCCATTAACATTCAGAAACAAGCACACTGGTCAGCCCAACCAGCATGCCTGTTATAAATTAAGCATATACCAGAAGAATATGCTACAAGCATTCGAGTTTTCTTCTCTTTTTAAAAAAAGAAATAAACGTACATACCTGGACACTTCAGAAGTACGAGACAGATGGGACAAAGAAATTACAAGGATAATTAGGTATGCTATGCAAAACTAGAGAAAAGGACCTGATTATCCTTGTATTGTCTATACTCTGTTTCTCTCATAAGTCTGAAGAGTTCCAGATTCATTTTTTTATTATTATTAAAAAAAAAAGCAAAGGAGATCTTCCTTTCTCAGTTGCTTCTTTTCCACAGCACTGATGTACTGCGTAAGCATGGAAACATAAGTCCCATATACATGTGCAGTACACCAAGAAAGCCTCATGATACTGGGGAAAATCATGGAAGAGCATGGTGCAGCACCATTATACAAGAACATTATTTAGGAAAAGTAAGCAACATTTTTCTTAAATAATGTCGTATAATAGCAACAACCCATAGCTGTGTGTGGGTAAAGCTGTGGATAAATCCAGCATTACCCACACCAAGCCATGGGTTATTGCTATATTATATAACATATGAATAGGCCCTCTTGTACAAGTCCAAAAGTACACTTTTATCTTCTGTGACGTCCAGCTATATCCCGCCGGATTGCCAATAATAAAATGTGATGTCCCTTACTATAAGGGATCAGTAACTAAGGAGCTTCAATCCCCACTACTGACTTCAATGTGAGACTGTCACTTAAACAGGAGAAATATTTCACAATTTTCCCCTAAGAGCACAACAGGAACATGGTCAATAATCTGAGACAGGACTGTATACTTCTGCCCCCCAATGTAACCCCTTATTACACACTTCAGAGCAATGTGTCCCAGTTTGAGACCTCTGATATGCTCACACACAAAGTAAATTTAAATCTCACACATCCAAACACTTCCACGAAAGCCTGACACAGATTTCCAGCTGTGTCCTTTCCCCAAAAGAATACAGTGATGCTGTCATCAATCAGAGTGTCTTCATACCCTTCTAAAGGGATTTCCAATTATAAAAATTAAATATCAAAATAAATGATAGCTATGACCAGAAGCTACCAAGCCTTCAAGGTGATTTAGGAAGTATAAAACAGGTATGAACGCTCTCTAATCTCTAAAGAAAAACACTGATTTAAAACATTTTATAATAAGTAAAATTATTACAAGAATATAAATCAATAACTTTTAATAAACACCAGAATTTGGTCACCAAAAATGTAAAATTAAACTGTAGGATAGAAGTCCATCATTCTAGAAAACTTCTATCTTAATAACTAAATTTTCCTAATCTAACTAGGGAATATTGTTCCTGATCTAATCTAACACATAACAGCAAGGCGTAACTGACTGCAGCTCTTCAACAGCTGCTCTTCTGACTAACTGCACAGCTTAACAGTCTCAACTGTCTTATTTTAAAACTAACAGTCAGTTGTTTGAAAGTTCTTTTTCTTGTCAATCAGCTGTTCAAATAGTCACCTAGCAACCAGGAATATTCTAATGACATCACCTACTGTTCAGCTGATTCTCCACAGTACTTTAGAATGTCCCTCACAAACATGTGCAATTAGAAATGTATCACACCACTGACAAAATCTTTGAACATTCTGTATAAACAGGGAAATACTCAATGTTTAAAAAACATATTTACATTTTCACAATTGAATGTGCTGGCATACAATACAAATTAATCTGAGAATATACACAAATTTCCTTCAGACATGTTAACACAGATAACAGTGTTTTCAGTTTCTTCACATTTCTCAAAATGGGTCTGTCTGGGAATATCAACCCATTCCTCTCCTGGGCAATCCATCTGCACTGGCATTATTAAATGCCTGCAATCCTAGACTAAAGGCTATGATTCATGAGTACAGTAAATTTTCTCCCATAAAGATAAGGCTGCAGCTTTTGCAATACCCACAATATGGCCAAACACTCTTTCTCCACAGCTGCACAACACTCTTCTCTAGGTTGGAGTCTATGGCTCAGATATACCACTGTGTGATCTTTTCTTTCTGTGGAAACTTGGCTGGGCACAGCCACCACCCCATAATTTGAAGCATCTACCTATACAATACATTCTTTATTGTAATCTGGGTTGGCTAACAAAGGAGGTCCTCCCAAAATCTCTTTCAGTTTTTGGAATGCCTGTTTACAATCTGGAGTCCACACTACCTTGTCAGGTTTATTCTTCCTAATTAGGTCAGTAATGGTTGTAGGTATGGTACTGCAACTAGGCACACATTTCCTATAGTACCTCACTGTCCCTAGAAATGCTCTCACTTGTTGCTTAGTAACAGGAACTGGCCACTCTTGAATAGTTTCCACCTTGACAGGTTCTGGCCTAATTTTTCCACTTCCCACTCTGTATTCTAAGTAACTAAAAAGTGCCATATCCACTTGACACTTACTGAGCTTAATGGTTACTCCTGCCCTACTTAATCTATTCAAGACCTCCCTAATATGTTGGAGATGTTCCTGCCAGGAATGGCTGTAAATAGCAATGTCATCCAAGTACGCTAGAGCATATTCCCCTGCTTCTATCAAAATATGGTCTACCAGCCTCTGGAAAGGTCCTGGGGCATTTTTCATTCCAAAAAGCATCCTAGTAAATTTATACAGTCCATAAGGGGTTACAAAGGCTGACCTTTCTCTAGCAGCAGAAGTCAAGGGTACCTGCCAGTATCCCTTAGTCAAACCCACCCAGCTGTTTTAGGGCTTCATCTGTCCTCACTATTTAATTTCTAGTAATCTACACAGAACCTCACACTACCATCCTTCTTTGGCACTAGCACTACTGGGGAAGTCCAAAGACTGCTAGATTCTTGAACTACCTCCATTTATAGCATTTTCCTTATATTTCTTCTTTCAGAGTCTGCTTCACTCACTCAGGTATTCTATAAGGAACCTGCTAAATAGATTTGTTTTGTGGGGTCCTGTGTCCACATGGTGCTGTAGAAAGTACGCCCAGGTTTCCCTATGAACATGTCCCCAAATTCCTGTAATACTGTTTTTATCTCCCTGACTTGATTAGTAGTTAGCCGCTGTGATATGATGATCTCTTCCACAGAGATGTCAGTCCTAACCTCACCCAAAAGATCAGTTGCCATATCCCTTTCAAACACTTGCTACCATCTACTATGAGTTCTCAATACTAGGGCCTCCCTGTCATGATAAGGTTTCATCATATTCACACGGTACAGTTTATGTCCTTTTCTCCTACCTACCAAATTTACAGTGTAGTTCACATCATTGATTTTCCTCACCACCTCAATGGGTCCTTCCCAAGCTACTTATAACTTCTTATGTCTAACAGGAACAAGTACCATCACCTTCTGTCCATCAGCATACTCTCAGGCTCGAGCATTCCTGCCGTACCACACCTTCTTTTGTTGTTGGGCCACTGCTAGGTTCTCCTGAGCTAGACCCATGAGCTCCTTAAGTCTTGTCCAAAAGTTGAGAACATAAACCACAACAGATTTTTTGTGAGTTTCACTCTCACCTTCCCACTCATCTTGAATTAAATCTAAAGGCCTCCTCACCCTATGCCTGTATAACAACTCAAAGGGTGAAAAACCTGTAGATTTCTTTAAACTGGTCTACAAATGCCTGTAGCATAGCGTTCAATGCAGAGTTTAAGCTCTCTACAAGACCATTAGTCTGGGGTGGTAGGGGATGGTCTTTAGATGTTTCACCCCACAATGCTTCCACAGACAAGTCAGCAGGTCTGACATGAAGTTGGCACCTCAGTCAGTCAGTATTTTGTGCAGAAAACCTACTTTGCTCAAGATTTCTAGCAAAGTATGTGCCACCTTCTCTGCCTCAATAGATGACAGAGCCACCACCTCAGGATATCTGGTAACATAGTCTAAAACCAGCAAGATGTATTTCTTTCTTGTAGAACTTGGGAGTACTCAGGGGACCAACATCCAGGACCACTCACTGAAACAGCTCTTCAATAACAGGCGAAGGCATTAATGGAGCCTTTGTCTTACCAACTTTTGGCACTGTTCATAAGTCTTACAGTATCCTATGCATAATATGTCTATTAGTATGTCTTATGACCTGAGAAAGTGGCAGATGGTAAGCTCTAGGCACTACCAACTGCCATATTACTTCACCTTCTAGCCTACCTCCAAGAATCCATTCTCTATACAACAAACCTTTGTTCCAGTATACAGATGCCCCTCTTCCTTGAGCCTCCTGTGCCTCCTTAGCCATCTCCTTCAAGCTTTGCAATGTAGGATCCATAAGTTGAACCTGTCTAAACTCTACCTTCTTGACCTTCCCCACTCCCCTTCTGCAGGAAGCCTAGTCGCTTCCAACAGCTGTGCCTAGCTGTCACTCTGGGTACCACCACTCACCTCTGTCCTTGCAGTCACTATGTCCAAGGAACAGTATCCACATGCAGCTGTGGCTCACATTCAGACTTACTGCTACAAGATAGCACCTTCTCTGAAACAGTCACCACTCCAGTCGGAGCTTCAGGTATGATATCTTTCTGGGTCTCTCCCAGATTACCAGACCTACACAAGGTACTTCATCATCAAAGTAATTCCCTATCAGAATATCTTCAGGAATATCCTCAAACACACCTACTTGCTTGCTTCCTCTTCCACCCTCCCAGTCAAGATGAACTTTAGCCAAAGGTATCTAGAATGGGTTCCCTCCCAATGATCTGACTGGAGTGGACTGCCCAAGCAAGTACTGCTCTTCTCTAACCACTGCAGGCCTCACAATGGTTATATCAGAAGCTGCTTCCCTGTTAGCAGTTACCTCTTTACCACCAAGATAGGATATACATTTTGGTGATAATTTGGCACCCCTGTAGTTTCTAAACAACTTATCACTGGCAGTTTGTCATCCACACTCACTGGCTCCCTCACTTTCTGTTTCTCACCTTGCCTCAAGGGACATTTGTCTGCTATTTGGCCCCTCTGGTTACACTTGAAACATATAATCCCTAACCATGCACTTGGATTAGTAGTTTCCCCTATTATTGGTGTACGCTGTTGAAGGGGTTTAGATTGCCCTCCTGGATTCCCTTATATCCATGTGCAGCACTGAGTATCCCATTTTATGCAGTGGTGCTCTGCCCCATCTCCTCTGCAGAGTTGCTCTCACAGTCTGCTAACCAAACTCTAATGTCATCAGGCAAAGTACTGAGGACTTGTTCCTTCACCAAAAGGTCTGTCAGACTCTCAAAAGTGATGACCTGACACCCACTCACCCATCTGTGAAAGTAAGTACTTAAGACAGCAATATAATCACATACACTTTCATCTGCCTTGCATCTATGTTCATGAAACTTTTTCTTATAAGCTTCAGGTGTTAGTTTAAAACAATCTAGATGACAGTTCTTAACTTTAACAAAATAATAAGAATCTATGTCAGACAACTATGACATGCATGAACAGCTTTACTGTGGAGTAAGGTAGTTAGAAGCTGAACACAGAGCTCACTGTCAACATCATATTGTCTACATATCCTCTCAAAAATATGAATAAAGCTATCAAAGTCATCCTCATCCCTGTACTAAGGAAATGTTTACTGACCTTTACAGCTTCTGGGGTCCAGTTATTCCCTTCTCCATTACCTTCATGACCCTCTCAAAGGGTAAGAAGCTCCACTTCATGCCGACACTGTCTCTCATTCTCATCACACTGTGTCTCATTGTCCTCAGCTTCTAAACACATCAGTCTCTCTTTGGTCTCCAGCTATTTTGTCTTCAGTTCATATTGGCACTGGCTCTCCCCAGCCTCTAAATGTTGCATTCGCTCCTTGGCCTCCAGTTCATATTGGCACTGCTTCTCCTCTGCCTTCAGTCATTGGGCTTCCAGGCATAGTCTCTCTGCTGATAGTTCAAGATGATTGGTCTCCAGGTGCAGTCCCTCTAAGTCCAGATGGATTCTCAGGTCCTCTGTAGAAAATGTGGACTGTCCCATCTTCACAGGTTGCACATCACCCAACACCAAATTGAATATCTCCGACCGGCTAATCTGAGCTGTGGCTGCAACCAAGGCTGAAATCATTTCTTCCTTGGTCAGGTTGGCATGCACCAATCCTCTTGATTCACACTTCTTAGTGAAATGGATCTTTGTCAGCTTGCTAAAATCTTCTGCTGCCATCCTTGCCTGCTATCCCTGACTATCTAAATAAAAAAAAATAAAACTGTGGTGGATTGAAATTCTGAATGTTTACCTTGTGGCTGTCAAGAGTGCACACCATAACAACAACTATTCATAGGCTACTGAGAGCCAATTAAAAATCCCACCACTGCCACCAATTAATTGATGTCTGTCTATATCTGACTGGACTGCATCAGTAAATAAGGAGCTTCAATCCTCACTACTGACTCCAATGTGAGACTGTCACTTAAACACGAGTAATACCTCAACATTTTCCCCTAAAAGCACAACAGGAACACACTCAATAATCTGGGACTGAACTGTATACTTGTGTCCACCCCTAATGTAACTCCTTATTACATACTTCAGAGCGATGTGTCACAGTTTAAGACCTCTGATACACTAACACTCAAATTAAATTTAAATCTCACACATCCAAAACCTTCTGAGAAAGCCTGACACAAATTTCCAACTGTGTCCCTTCCCCAAAATAATGTGGTAATGCTGCCACTAATCTGAATGTCTTCACGCCCTTCTAAAGGAGTGTCCAGTCATGAAAATTAAATATCAAGATAAATGATAGCTATGACCAGAAGCAACCAGACCTTCAAGGTGACCTTGGGGATTCTCTCTAATCTCTAAAGAAAAACACTGATTTCCAGCCACGATGTAAAGTAATGAAAAATATTTAATAATAACAGACCCTGGAAATTATCATCCCATTAGACTGACAAGTCTGATATGTAAGGCTATGGAGTGCATCATCATAGACCTAATTAACAAGGATATAGGGAATCTCCAAACTCTAGATCCCACACAATTTGGTTTTGTGAAAGGGAGATCATGCCTGCTCAACCTGGTTGACTTCTTTGAGTCAGTCACCAGAGCAGTGGCTGAAGGTAAGGCAGTTCATACTGCCTACCTCAATCTGGCCAAGGCCTTTGATACCATTCCTCACTCAGAAATTATTGATAAACTCAGAAAACTAGGCATCATCCCCTATATCATTAGGTGGGTTGCAAATTGGCTCACAGATAGAATCCACAGTGTGAAAGTAGCAGACTCCAAGTCAGACTGCCGACCAGTCATGAGTGGAGTCCCACAGGGATCAGTCCTGGGACCTCTCCTGTTTGGCATCTGCTTCTCAGAAGTTCAACATGGAGGGACTCTGTCTGACCAAAATTGCAGATGACTTGCAAGCTGGGAGCCATTATTTGCTCACCAAGTGATGCAGACATCTACAGAAAGGCCTCACTGAGACCAATGACTGGTGTCAAAACCATGGCCTTAAGCTTAATGCCAAAAAATACGTAGTTCCCACTAATTACCAGATCAATGGTAGCTGAAAACAGAAGGTGTTATAAGAGATCTGGGGATGCAGGTTGACAGCAACCTCTCCTTCGACCACCACATTGTCACTGTGGTTAGAAAGTCCTTCTATGTGGCGCATCTCATTACCAAGGGTTTTGCATCCAGGAAGAAAGAGGTCATCATTTATCTCTACTCTTCCTTTCATTAGACCAATCATAGAGTATAATGCCCCATTTGTCATGTACCTCACTAGACACCTGCAATGGCCAGAAAAGTACCTCATGAAGATGATCCTAGGCCTTAAACACATGTCCTACATGGACAGACCCAAAAAACTCTAGCTATGTTCTGCCTCATATCATCTACTAAGAGGCAACCTCTGCTTGACTTACAAAGCCATGTCTGACCCAGCTATGTTAGAAATGCTACATCTAAAGAAATCCCAATCCCTCCACACCACAACCTCCAGAGACTTCAACATCATTACCACAATCAACAGAACATGCTGGAGGGACAGGTTCATAACCCAGAGACTACCCATGCTCTGGAATAGACTTCATATACATGTCAAGCAGCGCACCTCACTAGCCCTCTTCAAGTGAAATTTTGATGAGTGGATGGGTAATAGAAAGTTCACCCCAGGGATCACTCCAGTGGCTCTACTTGATAGAGACACTGGGAACTAACAACAGGCAGCACAATGTCAAGGCACTTCTATGGGCTAGGCTAGTAAAGGTCCCAGGGCAATTAGCCTAGTATACACCTATGAACCTATAAGTAAAATGATTACAAGAATATAAATCAATAACTTTCAATAAACACCAGAATTTAATTACCAGAAATGTAAAATTAAACTGTAGGATAGAAGTCCATCATTCTAGAAAAACTCTATCTTAAAAACTAAGCTTTCCTAATCCAACTAGAGAATACTGTCCTTGATCTAATCTAACATATAACAGCAAGGCAAAGGCAGGCTTACAGTTTTTTGGTGAGTTCTCTTTTCATCAGGTATCACTGCACAGTGCTGTAACTGAGTGCAACTCTTCACAAATGGCTGTTCTTCACAAATTGCTCAGTACTTGACTAACTGCACAGCTTAACAGTCTCAACTGCATTATTTTAAAAATAACAGTCAGCTGTTTGAAAAAGTTCTTATTCATGTCAATCAACTGTTCAAATAATCATCTCACAATCAGGAGCATTCTGACATCATCTACTGTTCAGCTGATTCTTCACAGTACTTTAGAATGTCCCTCACAAACTTGTGCAATTAGAAATGCATTAAAACACTGACAGATAGTTGAACATTCTGTATAAACAGGGAAATAATCAACATTTAAAAAACTTACATTTTCACAATTGAACATGATAGCATACAACAGAAGTTCATCAGAGAATATACACAAATCTCCTGCCAGACATGCTAACACAGATGACAGCGTTTTCAGTTTCTTCACATCTTCATCCATGATGACCAATATATGATGGCCAATATATATAATATGTATATCCACCTTTACTAAGACTGACTCCCAAACATTACCTCATTTTCTTTCCCCCTAAAACATGCATTTTGCAATTAAGCATAGCATAGTACATGCATTCATATATCATGTTTCACAAATTTAGATCTAAGCTTCCCAGCTCTGAACTGGTTAACTGATGGAAAAGTACCATTTCAGGCTATCTGCATACTGGGTAAGGAGACACCCTGCTTTGGTCAAAATCTGTAATTTCCTTCTATTATGGAATCTCAGAACACGTGACAATGTGTAGAACAGCCTCCTGAATCTCGCAAGTCTTGTTCATGAGGCCAAGTGCTTGGAGTATTCCTCAAAAAATCAAGTGAGGCAGTGTCATTGTCTTATTATCTGCACAAGGTCAAATATTACTGGACATGGGAGGGGTCATAGAAGTTTATTAATTCCATCTGCATATGTTATGTGGACTTAGAAAGATCATATGACTATGTACCCTGAAATGTTTTTTCATAAGTGCTACAGTACCACAGAGTTTCTAGGAATGCTGCATACAATTTGGTTATCATATTTTATAAGGAAAACTTGTATCTGTATTCTCTGCATTAAGTGAAACACATTGAAGGTGGGTGTAGGACTCCAACAATGGTGTCTCTAGTCTTCTGTTCTGTATTTGATAAAATATGCAACCAATTATTGGAAAGCATCCTGTTTGGGGATGTGAGGATTGCATCTTTGCTGTTTACAGATTATGTGTTGTATATTGACTGTGATGACTAACAGTGAAGTGTTACAGTGTGTTCACTAGGCATCACAGAGTATGTGTTGTATATTGACTGTGATGCCTAGCAGTGAAGTGTTACAGTGTGTGCTTGGCATTACAGAGTATGTGTTGTATATTGACTGTGATACCTAGCAGTGAAGTGTTACAGTGTGTGCACTAGGCATCACAGATTTATGTGTTGTACACTGGCTGTGATGCCTAGCACTGGAGTGTTACAGTGGGTGTGCTAGGCATCACAGATCATGTGTTGTATACTGACTGTGATGCCTAGTACTGGAGTGTTACAGTGTGTGCACTAGGCATTACAGATCATGTGGTGTATACTGACTATGATGCCTAGCACTGGGGTGTGACAGCGTGTGCACTAGGCATTGCAGATTATGTGTTATACATTGACTGTGATGTCTAGCACTGGAGATTTACAGTGTGTGCTAGGCATTGCAGATTATGTGTTGTACACTGACTGTGATGCCTAGCACTGGAGTGTTACAGTGTGTGCACTAAGCATCACAGATTATGTGTTGTATACTAACTGTGATGCCAAGCACTGGAGTGTTACAGTGTGAGCACTACCCATCGCAGATTAAATGTTGTACACTGACTGTGATGCCTAGCACTGGAGTGTTACAGTGTGTGCACTTTGCATCACAGATTATGTGTTGTATACTGACTGCGATGATAACTCTCACACACCAGAACACTTCACTGCTAAGTGTAAAGTGGCTGGGTTGAAAATAAGCACATCCAAACCAGACATCATGGCTCTGCACTGGAAAAAGAGTGTACTTTTCTCCATAGGTTACAAGCAACAGATATCTTAAACAGAATATTTTTTCTCTGTTGGTTCTTGTTCATGAATGAAGGTGAAGGGGACTACTGTAGCAAGCAGATCATACTTGATCTGTATGTCGCAGGGGTTACCTGCTTGTCCCCCCCAGTCACTGTCCATGCACGCATACATTTACAAACACACACACACACACACACACACACACACACACACACACACACACACACACACACACACACACACACATGCACTGCATTCCCTGCCCTACCCTCCTGTGTTTCCCTGGATCCCTGTAATACTTTATTGCCATTATGGTACTTATGTATTAGACCTTGGTGTCTAGTGTACCCCCACTCCTGATCCCCGGTATGCTGTCAGTGCTGTTATGGCACTTTAGAGTGTGTTTGGTTGTTTCTCCCATCACTGTTATACAGGTTTGTGTCTTAAATGCACTTTATGGAGTAATCCATGATGTCTTGTCTATCCACCCACCCCTTATCCCCATTGTAATATCGGTGCAATCATGACACGTAAAACATTCCCTGGTGCCTAGCATATCTTCCCCATCCCCCAGTCCTTGTAGTAAGATATCCTCCTCCCACCAGCCCCTGTAGTAAAAATTTGTACCACTATCGCCATTTCAACATGTCTTCCTGGTGTTCAATGGTTCCCCCATCTCATCAGCTCCTTCATAATATTGGTGCCAGTACTGCACTGTATCCCTCAATCATAATAATGCTGGTCTGGGAACAGAACTTTGAACATTTTTCCCTGGTGTCTGTTTGTTCTTCCACCCCCTCAGCCCTGTTTTGATGTTGGTGCCATTATGGCACTTTTAAAGTAAGCCCTGGTATCTAGTAGTTCCATCCACCACATTCATGTTTCACAGATGAATACTACCTTTTGGTTGTGTTCACTAATGCTATGCAGTTGGAATAGCTGTGCTGATCACATGGCTGAGTGATCTCATGAATAGCTTGGCCATGAAGATGGCTTCCCGTGGACGGTTCTGGGGGGAGACCTCATGGCTATTTAGCATACCCTCTCCCACCAGATGCCTCATCAGCATTCAGTACAGCCACAGGGCCAGCCCTTCACAGTGCTGTACGTCTTTCTGTTGGAGGACATTGCAGCACCTTGTAAGGGTGCTTTCTGAATACCATAAAGGTACTGTGTCATCTATATGGCCATGTACATGGCATGACATGATACCTTTATAATTTCAGCCTTCATTATATCCTTCTAGTCAGTAACCAAAGAGACAGCACTAACAACTTGTTTAAACTTATGGCCTTAGCAAGAGTTGACCAAGAAAATTACTTATCTGCTTATAGCATGGGTCCAAGCACTGGTCAGTTCAGCATCAACTTATTAAAATATCATACACAGAAATGCATTCCCTCCTTATGAATGAATCACTCTGGCATTGCTGACAAACTCAACAGATTAGGTATAAACCCTTATGTCACCCAGTGGATAGCCAGCTAGCTCACAAACAGTACCCAGGAAGTTAGAACTGGGGAGTCCACTACTTCAAAGAGGACAGTCACAAGTGGAGTCCCAAAGGATCAGTTTTGGGAACAGTCCTTTTTGACATTTACTTCTCTGAAGTCAAGGCCAATGTCAAGGACCTCTGATTGACTAAATTTGCAGATGATTACAAATCAAGAACAGTCATAGAATCCCCCACTGACATAAATATTCTCCAGGAAGGGCTGACACAGACAACTTGTTTTAAAGCCATGGACCAAAACAAGATGCCAAGAAATGGATAACAGCATCCTTCATTAAGTCATCCACCCCTGATAACTGTCACAATGGCAAGATGCCCTTAAGAGTCAACCTAGTAGTCAGAGACTTGGGGACACATATAGACAGTAATCTAGCCTTTGACTATCATGTGTCTATAGTATTGAGTAAATCATTCTATGTTGTGCAACTTATAAACAAAAGTATAGCAACTAGACCCAAGGAGGTCACTGTTGCACTGTATTCAGCATTCATCAGACCTATCATTGAGTACAATGCCCCCTTTGGTATGTACCTAGCCAGGCACATCCAACAGTTGGAACATCCCCAGATGTTTCCCACTAAAAGAATACAGGGTGTAGGTAACATGCCTTATGCAGACCACCTCAAAGTCCTGTCCTTGTGTTCTCTCTCCTACAGGCTGTTGAGGGGTGTTGTATGCCTGGCATGCAAGGTATTACCCAACTCCACCCTGATGGCCCTCTGCATATTCACAAAACAATCAGCACCATAATTACCAATTCTAAAGACTTAAACCTTCCCTGTGATATAAATGGGACCTGCTGGAAAGACAAGTATGTATGAAAGAGACCACCTCTTCTCTGGAACAAGCTCCCCATCCAAGTGAATCAGAGTTCACCACTAACCCAATTCAAGTGTAACTTGGACAATTGGATGTGAAACATGAAAGTCATCCCTAGTTTGGCACCTATATCTTAATGGATACAGGCAGCCTGTAAATGGTTCATCTCCCAGGCTCCTGCTTGTAAATGTTTCCTCTACCAAGCCTATGTTTTCTGTTATCAGGGGTACCAGAACTTTTCAGAGACTTGGGATGCATGGCTAGGCTTAAAAAGGCCCTTGTGGTCATTAACCTGGTGTATACCTATGAACCAATGAACCTATTATGACCGGTAGTTATGTCATACAAAAACGTTTAACTGGGATTTCCAGGCTAGACACATGCCATTGTGTATGTTCATTCAATGTTGTAATCTAGATGTTGCTCAATTATTTAAACACAAATGCACAACAAGACAACTGTGAACAGCACAGCAGGGTCATGTTATTGTGAAAATGGTAGGAATCATTGTACTTATACTACATGACACCCTTCACTGCAAACTCAGAACTTGTACTGCATATGTTTTTCCCTCCCTGTCTACATCTGTATGTAATACATACATACATAGTTACATCAGAATCAAAATCAGAAATACTTTATTGATCCCGCAGGAAACTGCCTATGTTACAACTGCACAGATAAACATAGACACTGTGTAGACCAAACATATATATTACGTAATTAGATATGACAGGCACTAAACCTACTGCCCCCATTCCCACCCACCCATACATCAATTACACTTATAGTCTCCATTCCCTCCCCTTCCTGTCAGCTCAGCCTCTCACAACACACTTCCTGCTTGTACTCTATCCCCATCCACCTCACTTCCTTCCCTACTCAATTTCACTCCCTATACAAACTCTCAATCATCCCCCTAACAATGCAACTGCTCTTCTTTGCCACTACACTACTCTTATACATTTCAGCTTTAACCTCACTTCACTCAAATCAGTCCTACCTCCCCAGCCCACTTAAAGGTTCCACCACCTCTACTTCCCACACAAACCTATTAATTACTTCCTACTCAGCTATCTATCCATCTCTCTTTAGTTTCTCCTCCTCCAATTTTCACAAATTTACCCTCCTTCACAACCAAAAGATTACCCTCAAACCCAAACCAAAAATCATCTTCCTCCTCTTACTATATACTCTACTCACACATCTTACAAATAAACTTCTACTCTCTGATGACATCTACCCTAACCCAGGCCCTTAGTCCTTTCATAGTCCCTCTACTCCCACCTCTTCTGCTCACACCCCTAACCATACCCATACACAGATACAACAGACTTCAGCTCATAAAATTTCCTCACTTGCCAAGAGGAAAACAGTTTTTAGTACTTAATAAATAAGCACCTATTCAGGCATCTCTAAGGGTCAGCTCCCGGTGGTTTCTCCTGTCTATCTGATGAATCTGGGCATCTTGGGGAAATGGAGCAATTGCCTCATGTACACAGACAACCCTCTCCTCCTACCACCCAACACTACAACCTGTGAGAGATGCACTTATATAGCCAAACTGGAAGCAAAGCTCTCTTCACCCAAGACTGGACTAGACAGTCAAGAGGAGAAGGTAGACACTTGCACCACAACACATCATCACATAGTCCCTCAAAACCTACACCACCGAAACGCACACATAGAAACACAAAACCCACACCTACATTCATGAAGGTTCTCAATAAAAATCTACCCAAGCAACAGGGATCTCCAAAGCAGAAACGCAAGCAACCTCCACCCCCCAACACAACCCAAATGACACATAGCCCACAAACTCAGTGTGCCACTCAACCACAGCCCATGAGGCATAACAATGTACCCAACATTCTAGTCATAGGTGACGCTATAGTCAGTCACACTGATGTTCCACTCACCAGGCTAAACAAGGAGAAATTTACTGTCAGCTGCCTGTCAGGTGCCAGGATCCACCACATAATGCACGCACTCAGGTCACTCCACAACAAGTACAAATATGACTCTGTTATTGTCCATGTTGGTGTGAATGACCTGAGATGTACCTCCCTGGACTACATGAAAAGAGACATGGAGGAGCTGTCTGATCTTGTAGCCCAGGAAAGTATGATCTTAACCCTTAGTAGCATCATGCCATCACCCAGAATGATACCGCAGTACAAAGACAAAATGATTGACTTCAACAATTGGCTAAGCTTCTGGTGTCATTCTAAGGGGATCCAGTATCTGTCTGCCTGGGATGACATGATCGACAAACCACGATGCTTTGCCAGAGATGGCCTGCACCTGTTGCCCTTGGGATTCCAGATACTGGCTAAGGCTCTTGCCACCACTATAGTGCCTTTTTTAGCAAGGTTCAAATGACAAATTCACCACCGTAAAAGGTACAAGCAAGCAAAATCTGAGGATAATGCTACTTAATGCTAGAAGTCTAAACCTCAGAATGCACTCACTCGAGGCACTCCTTAAAATGGAGAACATCGACATCTGTGCAGTAACAGAAACCTGGTTCAAGGCTCCAGAGAGCACTCCTGCATTACCAGGCTATAATGCATACCACACCTTTCGGCCACCTAACCTGGATCGAAACACTAAAGGTGGAGGCATGTCCATATTCATTAAGGATATCCACACCTCCAGGTTAGCTGCTCAGCATAATGCATCCGAGATTATCCAAGTGCAACTAACTCTGGGCAAGACTGAAATCCAAATTGTAATTTGCTACAGATCCCCCACCATGCCCCAGGATTCCCACTCCTCATTTCTTGATACACTGAAAAATATTAGGGTACAACCTAACACCCTAATAATGGGCAATTTCAACTACCCCACTATTAACTGGAAAAACTACTCATGTACCAACTCTTGTGCTCAATGTTTTCTGGAATTCATAAATAACAACGCCTTGGATCAACTTATCCACACCCCCACCAGGGGCAGCAATATACTAGACCTGGTCGTTGCCAACATGGGCAACCAGTGTTCCACACCAGAGGTCAGTTCCTTGTTGGTCAGATCTGACCACAAGCTAATCACCCTAGACATCCACATCCCACCCCCACTCCCCATTAGGGAAATCACTGTAAAAAAGTTCTCCAAAGCCAACTTCACACTTCTTAAGACAGAAGTGCCAAACTTCACGACACCCATGCTGACGGACAATAGAGGTACAACTGCTGAATCCTATACAAATGCACTTTATAAGCACTTACACGAGTGCATGGATCGTGCAATCCCTAACAGAACCAAGATGCTATCCTCTAAAAAAAGGAAGCCAGTCTGGTGGTCCCCTGCCATAAACAAACTCTACAACAGAAGAAAGAAACTATTGCAAAAAAGAGTAAAATCCCATGATTGGAGGAACTCCATGGTTAGCCCCTGTAAGAAGCTGAGATCCCTCATAAATTCCTCCAAAGCTAGTTACGAAAACAAAATTGCCACTGATTCTAAAGACAACCACAAAGCATTCTATAGCTATGTCAAGAATCTCAATGGCAACACTAATATCTGCTCTGAGTTACAGCACAATGGCACAAAATATACAGAACCAACTGATATTGCCAACATCCTGGCAGATAGGTTCAGTGCTAATTTTACTCCTCTGTCACCCCCTAAAGGGCCCTTCTCTATACCGGAAGAATGCAAAGTTCCTGTACTCATGGCTGCACAGGTAAAAAACACACCCTACAAAGCCAAGCTCACAGCATCCATGGGACCTGACAACATCCCAGGCTGCTTTCTACATGAACTGCAGAACGAACTGGCACCTCAGGCTTTCTGCCCACTGAATGGTGCACAGCAACAGTTATCTCACTCCACAAAGTGGGAGCCACCACAGACCCCAGGAACTACTGCACCATCAGCCTGACGAGCCTGGTCTGCAAGGCTATGGAACATATCATCATGGAACTTATAAACAATGACAATGGTAATCTCCAAACTCTGGACCCTACCCAGTTCGAGTTTGTAAAAGGCAGATCATGTCTCCTAAACCTGATAGACTTCTTTGAAGCGGTCACCAAAGCTGTAGATGAGGTTCACACAACCTATCTAGTGCTCGCCAAAGCTTTTGACACCATCCTCCACTCTGGAATTATAGATAAACTCACTAAACTAGGTATATATCCCTATGTCACAAGATGGGTTGCCAACTGGCTCACTGACAAAACCCACACTGTGAAAGTAGCAGACTCTAAATCCAACTTCAGACCAGTGACAAGTGGAGTACCACAGGGTTCAGTCCTGGGTCCTCTCCTGTTTGGTATCTACTTCTCTGAAGTGCAGGCTAACACAGAAGGTCTTTGGTTAACAAAGTTCATAGATGACTGCAAACTAGGAGCCATAATCAAAATTCCTAACGATGTGGACATCCTACAAAAGGACTTCACTGGGACAGATGCCTTGTATCAAAGCCATGGTCTCAAGCTCAATGCCAAAAAGTGCATTGTCATCCCTTCTGGTAAAAACTCTGTACCCATGAACTACCACATAGGTGATAGTCTACTTAACACCGAAAGTGTGATAAGAGACCTTGGGACACAGGTGGACAGTAGTCTCTCCTTTGATAATCACATCGCCACAGTAGTCAGGAAATCCTTCTATGTGGCACACCTCATCACAAAAAGTTTCTCATCCAGGAAAAAGAGGTCATTGTTCCCCTCTACTCATCAATCATTAGACCCATTATAGAGTACAACACCCCTTTTGGTATGTACCTCATAAGACATCTACAACAGCTGGAAAGGCTGCAGAAATACCTCATAAAGAGGATTGCCGGCCTCAAACAGATGCCCTACGCAGACCATCTAAAAAAACTCCAGCTTTACTCTGTCACATATCACCTACTCAGAGGCAATCTCTGCCTGACATACAAAGCTATGTCAAACCCAGAGCTGTTGGACATGCTCCACTTAAAGAAATCCCAATCCCCCCAAGCTACATGCTCTAATGACCTAAACCTTGTCACCACAATAAACAGAACATGCTGGAGGGATAGATCCCTGTCCCAGAGACTTCCCATACTCTGGAACAAACTACCTATCTATATCAAACAAAGCTCCTCATTAGCACTCTTCAAGAAAAAATCTTGATGATTGGATGGGAGATAGGAAATTCACCATGGGGATCACTTCTGTAGCTCTGCTTGACAGGGGCACAGGAAAATAATTTTCTTGGGTGGTAAATGCCAGGGTACCATTTGGCTAGGCTTATATAGGCCCTAGGGCCAATAGCCTAGTATCTACCTATGAACCTAATAAAAACCTTTCCATATATTCTATAAATATTCAAAGTCTAACTAACAAGATCTCAGAGCTACATTCCTGGATAGCCCATAAACCCTAACATCCTTGCCTTGTCCGAAACTTGGCTCAAGTCACACATCACTAACAGTGAAATACTGCCACCTCGTTACAACATCTATCGTGCTGAAAGATCCACAAAAAAGGTGGTGGGGTAGCCATACTCTACTCAGATAGCCTAAACCTCTCTCCTGTCACTATCCCCATCCCCAACTTCCATCCTGCTGAACTTCTCATCCTAAACTGCCATCTAAATCCACACAAGAAATTTGCTGTCACCTCCATCTACATCCCCCTTGAAATTATATACCCACCCTTGAAAATATCCTATCCTGGTTTAGCTGCAACTTAGACTATGAAACTCTCATTCTTGGTGATGTCAATATAGATTGGTCCAAACTTACTAGTAACTCTCCTCAATCTAGTATCAACTTACATGGTTTCCATCAACTGCTTACATCCCCCACCCATTTCAATAAAGACCTATCTTCTAGCTCCACCATTGACTGGATGCTTACTAACTCCCCCCACCTCTACCATGGCCTATGTACCCTACCTGACTCCTTAAGTGATCACCTCCCCACCTTTATCCTCAGACACACCTCCCAGGCACACAAACCCCACCTATATAGAGACTGTCGTAAGTTCTCTAACTTCAATAACACCCAATTTAACTCCATACTATCTAGTTTTGATTGGTCCATCCTTAAACCCATCCATATTGATGATGTGGTTAGTAAATTTAACAACATTTTCCTAGATACCCTTAATTCCCTTGCTCCCTCCAGGAAAATTAGAATTAAATCAAAGTATGCTCCATGGCTCCCCAAAGATACTAGAGCACTGATGCATAACAGGGATAGCACCTGGAAGGCATGGCTTAAAACTAGGCATACTCCCCTTCTACATAAATACAGACAACTGCGTAACCTAGTCAAGAAATTAGTCACTAAAGACAAAAAATCTTACTACAACTCTTCTCAAGTAGACAACAGATCCAACACTCACAAATTCTGGACTACTTTTAACAAAATACTCTACCTTGGCAACCCTCCTAACCCCTCAACTTACCCCAACAAATCTCCTCTAGAAATTGCTACCCTACTCAACAAACACTTCATTGACACCATCCAAAACCTCACTCCCTCTAACACTAACACTGCAACTACCACTACCCCCATTAACCCCCATAACCAGAATCTCTTCTCATTTACACCTGTGTCAACTTTGTACATTAAATCTCTTCTTCTAAAACTTAAACCATGTTTTCCCTCTACCGATAAACTACATCCTACATTCCTCAGACTTGCTGCAGAATCTATAGCCTATCCTATATCCATTCTCATTAACAGATCTATACATGAAGCTACAGTTCCTGCTATCTGGAAATCCTTCTTTACTATCCCATTACATAAGGGTGGCAACTCCACCGATCCATCTAACTGTCGTCCCATTGCTATTATTTCTCCCTTCTCTAAGATACTCGAGAAATGCATTCACTCACAACTTCTCAATCACCTCCTCCAACACAACCTTCTCACTCCCACTCAGCATGGGTTCCATCCCTTCCACAGCACATCCACCGCCCTCCTATCTTTTACTCATACCATAGCCAAAGCCCTTGATAACAATCAACTAATATCCTGCCTCTTCCTTGACCTTTCCAAAGCATTCGATACAGTCTCTCACTCTATCCTCCTTACTAAGCTATCTAACCTCAACCTATCCTCTACCTCCCTTGCCTGATTCTCCAGCTATCTCTCTGGTAGGCAGCAATCTGTCAAATGGTTCTCCTCCTGCTCTCCTTATATATCTGTTCCAACGGGTGTTCCACAAGACTCTATCTTGGGTCCCCTTCTATTCAACATCTTTAGAAATGAACTCTTCACCTCTTGCAGACAATCTTCTCTTATACAATATGCAGATGACTCTACACTCATCTCCATCTTCAGTAGTATTACAGACTTTCACACTCTTAATCAAAACTCCTTTCTATCCGCAGAGAAATGGTTATCTGACAATCTTCTTATCCTTAACCCCAAGAAGACCAAGCTCTTGCTCTTTCAAACCATAAATCCACATTTACTATAACATCCTCTAACAACACTATCATAAAACCTGAACCACACACAAAACTGTTAGGCGTCAGTATTGATGACAAACTCAAATTTAACTTGCACTTACTGCAAGGAATAAAAAAAAAAACACACCAGAAACTTGGCCTGCTTTATCGCAACAAAAGATTTCTTACTCCAAATCCTAGACTCTCCTTAACACAGTCCTTCCTCCTGCCCACACTTCTCTACACAGCCCCAGTAATAACCAATATACAAGCTATTACCTTGAACAAACTGCAACAAACTTACCACAAAATTGCAAGATTAATTACTATATCCTATAATAATCCTATGTGACAGTAACATAAATTGGGCCACAATTCAATCTCCCAATAACTTACTCAATATCAACTTGTATAACTTTACACAACTAATCAATACCATTACCAGACCCTCAAAGACCCCTTCTACTGGAAGTATAATAGATTAGATTCTTGTGTCACACCCTCGATATATCTCAGATAGTGGCACTCTCCCAGACCCATTAGCTGACCATTTCCCCACTTTCACCCATCGCCTCCCTTCTTCCACACAACAAACGCACAATTATACATCCTCTAGATGTTTAAAAAACTTTAATCCTGAAACTTTAATAAATGCACTTAAAAACACTAACTGGACGCCATTAAAAATCCTACCCCTGGACAATGCTTTTTCCTACTTTAACTCCTCTTTCATTGACCTACTCAACTCCCTTGCTCCCCTAAAAACTAAACACATAAAAAGTAACCCTGTTCCCTGGTTAACTAAAAACACTTTAGCTACCAAGAGACTTCATGACAAAGCATGGGCACGATACCAAAAACATAAAACCTCCATTACCCTTACTCAATACAAAACATTATGTAATAAAGTCAAAAAACGTATTGCCTCTGACCGTAAAGCATACTTCTCTACCCTCCATACCAACCACAATACCAATCCCAAACTATTTTTTAAAGGAATTTCTTCCCTCCTACACCCTGGCAACACAGAAAACCCCTGCCCAAACCCAGATGCATCTGACTTGCACTTAGCAACCAAATTTAACTCCTTCTTCATTGACTCTATCAACAAACTAACACAATCCTTCACCAATGAATCTGTAATTCCTCCCCACCCTAACCCATTCACCAACAACCTATCCCCACCTAGAACCCATGCCCCCAACCCCTCCTTTTACCATTAATCCCATATCCACATCTACTATAAAAAAAACTCTTACTAAAACCTGGCTCCAATGCCACTGATGAAATCCCCTCCTACTTCTTAAAAATTGCTGCCGATGTAATCGCCCTGCCTATCACCATACTAATAAATCCGTCTATCCTAGAATGCCACGTCCCCCAACTTTGGAAGAAAGCCTTTATCATCCCTCTCCATAAAGGCGGCAAAAACAATGACATTCCAAACCTTCACCCTATCGCCATTCTGTCCCCTATTTCCAAACTACTTGAAAAGTGTGTCCATCAACAATTCTTACCCTACCTGATCAACAACCAGCTTCTTACCCCCACACAACATGGCTTTAGACCAGGTCACAGTACCTCCACAATCCTACTCTCCTTCTTCAAAATAATCAAAGCCTGTGACTCTGGCCACATTGTATCCATTCTTTTCCTTGACCTCTTTAAGGCATTTGACACCGTTTCCCACAACCTGCTTCTCATCAAGCTCTCTAAACATAACTTAAGCCCTACCTCTACCCAGTGGTTCTCAAGCTACCTCACTAACAGGCAACAAGCAGTTAAATGGAAAAAAGTTAAATCACCTTTCCTTAACACATCCATAGGCATCCCCTAAGGATCCATTCTAGGCCCCCTATTATTCAATATATTCATAAAGGATTTCTATCATGCCATCCCTCACTCCAGCCTCATACAATACGCTGATGATTCTACTATAATCTGTCTCTCCCCTTCCCTTACAACTCTCAATATTCTAACTCAAGCTGAACAGTGGATGCTCGATAACCATCTAGCCCTCAATGCTACCAAAACAAAACTCATGTTATTTAATATCTCCAAAACCTCTTCCCTAGAAACACAATCCTTCATAATAACCAGCAAAAATAATACCACCCTAGAACTTGTCTCAGAAACAAAACTTCTAGGTGTTATTTTCAATAATCAGCTAAAATTTAACAAACATCTGCAATCAAATATCAAAAAGACCCACCAAAAACTTGGTATGCTTTACCGCCACAAACGCTTTCTCTCACCCTCCACCAGGATTACCTTAGCCAACACACACCTCATCCCATCCCTCTTATAGGTTCATAGGTTCATAGATTAGTACTAGGCTAACTACCCTTGTGAGCCATTTTAAGCCTAGCCAATTATCCTTTGGGAGACTTGAACCCTGCACCTTGTGTTTGCAAGGCAAACACCTTAACCATTAGGCCACCCTCCCAACCCCTATGGACCTTATATGGTGCATCTGTCCCTACCAACCTACAAGCTTCTCACAAATCAAACCTCTCATCCTGTTACAACAAAATATCCAAATTTGCAGCAGGTCATATAGCCTCTACACATCACTGCAATTCCCTTCACCAACTAAATTGGCTAGAACTACCAAACCTCCTCAAATATACCCAGCTCATTTAAGCACACAAGCTCATTCAGAACCCATCCCTCTGCCCCTCCCTTGCAAATACCTTTGAAATGCACAAACCAGAGAGACTCAAGATCCAGTTCCCAAAACCTAATTAAATTGCACAAATCAACACGTCCAGCAGGGCATCAACTAATGTCCTTCTCTCTTGCATGCCTCTGGAACTCTCTCCCTTCCTCCATTTGCATCACCAATAGTCTCCCCTTGTTCAAAACCTCACTGCATTTTCACCTTACTTCACAATGGATATGTTCTTGCTCCCATCCCACCTAATTCTGACGACACTCACTTCCTAATGTGTTTATACTCATTTGCTGCCTATCACCACCTACTAAATTTCATTATGTTTTACAATATATTTCAATGAATCTACCAACTACTACAAACTTACCTCAATTGTAAATACTTTATATATATATATATATATATATATATATATATATATATATATATATATATATATATATATATATATATATATATATATATATATATATATATATATATATATATATATATCTTCCCGTTCTGTCTTATGAAACATTCTTTTTAAATGTCTACCATTGTATCTGTGTACTATTGGATTTCTACTATTGAACATATGTAAGTCAGCAATTACTATGCATTTGTGTACTATTGTATTTATACTATGTAACATATGTAAGTGAGCAATTACTATGTATATAAGTCTTAATTGAAATGTATTTCATGGATTTGTGCTTTTTTTTCACTATCTATTTGTATTTTTCTGGAGCTTTTCTCCCCAGGACTCCATTGAAAATGGACTCCAGTGGCCCAATGGACTATCCTGGCAAACAAACTGCAAATAAATAAAATAAATAATAAATGCTAACTCCCCCTACAACTCCCATCACTGCCTTGCTCTGAACTAATTACAATGGCTTGAATTCCCTCAACTACTGCTACTTTCTCAATTTCAAGTTATACACTCCATTCTATACAGACCTTCATCCTGTCCAGCTCTCATTACTTTTTTATCTACCTACACCCCTTCTAGAACCCTCCGCACCTCTAACCAGCAACTTCTGAATGTAGATCATCCAAAGAAGAACATAGGCAAACTTGCTCTACACATACGCTCCATCATATACCCTGCACACTTTAAAAAGGAACTCAAACTTTACCTTCTCAATACCAAATATGATTTTTTTATTAGGGTAATCTAAATATGTTTGATTACGATCAAATTAGTACTAATATGTTTTGGAAGTGTAACTTGGATTGTTACTTTCTATTTTGTTACCTATGTAATCCTTATTTTTTTTTTGTAACTGGAGCTTTTCTCCTCGGGTCTCCACTGAAAACGGGCCTCTGGCCCAGCTGGACCAACCCAGTTAACAAATGTCAATAAATAAATAACTATACTCACTTATGTTACCCCACATATATAACAGCAACACCTGATGATACACTGTTGACCTAGATATTGATAGATGGATGGATGGATGGATAGATAGATAGACTAATAGATAAACTAGATTAGATAGATAGATAGATAGATAGATAGATAGATAGATAGATAGATGATGGATAGATAGATAGATAGATAGATAGATAGATAGATAGATAGATAGATAGATAGATAGACATAACAAGAGGTGGGGTGGGGTCATAGCCCTTCAGAACAAGATGCAGAAGGATTGCCCCTCGAAATAAAAACAGTAACGTCAGATAAATGTCCATTTCAGATCTTCTAATCCTAGTTTTATACATTCAATTTGAAACCTTCTATGATTGTGAAAGGCTTTATTTAGAAATGTGTAAACCAGTAAAATCACCTGGACATTTAAATAAATAGTGTACTTTCTAAATAATTATTTAAGTCTAATGCCTTCAGGGCTAGAGATGCTTATATTGAGTTTCTGTCTTGCTTGTCAAGAATATTTTCTGTACTTCTCACTGCAAAAGACAATGCACTATGTTCTATGCCTGCAGATGTAATGGAAGAATTACTTCACACAGAAATATTATGAAAATGTGTTATTGAATATTTACAGACTCAATTCACAATGCACAGCACTAAAGAATATTATGTAAATGTTCTATACTAATATCCACTGCATCTCAAAAGATCAGTTCCTATTACCCACAGCACATTTTGTTAAATGTTATTTTATTTAGAGCCAAAATCAGCAATCATGTGTGCAAGATTTGCCTTCTTTATGAGTTTGACAGCATCACATGGCCGAATATGAAATAGAGAAATAAAACCGTAAGTTGTAAGTGCAGATCTTACCATACCAAAGTAGATACCAAGTGTGTACTTCTTCACAGATGTTTGTCTGGCACCTATTCTGAATATGATTATTTTGTAATATTTTTTTTTATTTCTCACAAAGAAGTGACCGATTACACCTCAGTTACAGGTCATTGCATTTATACACTCATATGAAATTATTATATTTCGCTTTCAGATTTTCACTGGAAAATTTTGGTGATAGTGCATCTATGTGTATGTTGCAGACCTGTACAGTTTGAGCCTAGAGCATAATCTCAGACAGAGAATTCATTCCTCCTTAGAAGCATTCTAAAGACATATTCAGCAACAACTTTACTTGTTCTCAAATCTATTTAGCATATTCAAAAATTAAAAATAACTATACATGATTCAAGTACTGGTAAACATGAAACAAACATAGCACTCTAAATAAGATGATCACAATATGCATATAATGTGTCTGTAAGAGGAAAAGGAGAGATGGTTGATAATTCAAACATTTTTGCATTTTCTGAGGAAACTCTGAATAATTAGCAGCAGAGATGTTTTGTAACAAGCTGTAATATTTTCAGACTGATAAATAAATTCACTCTCCCCATCTGCTGTGTGTGTGTGTGTGTGTGTGTGTGTGTGTGTGTGTGTGTGTGTGTGTGTGTGTGTGTGTGTGTGTGCGTGTGTGCATGTGTGTCTGTGTGTTTGTGTCATACAATTGGGGAAGTGCTGTTTAGCAAGGAAAACAAAACTATGAAATATAACTT
Organism: Protopterus annectens; assembly: GCF_019279795.1. NCBI lineage: Eukaryota > Metazoa > Chordata > Ceratodontiformes > Protopteridae > Protopterus > Protopterus annectens. Next base: position 910,165,879 of record NC_056729.1, read on the forward strand.
GTGGGAGTTGGTGCCACTGATAATTTTGAAAATGGCTGACCTTTTTATCTTGGCGTAAAGCTGTAAAGCTCAGATTTACCGACAGAAAAATATGGCTTAGCTAAGCAGATTGTCAAGACATCAAGGACCATTGTATAACAGAAGCATACTGCAAAGTTGTTAAGTTACTTAAAGCAAGTGAGAGTGCATAATATATCAAGCAATGTAGAGTATTATTAAACTTGAGAGACCATTTTATTACTACTACTGGTAGCCACAATATTTTTTTGAGGTTTTAAATAAAAAGCGTATAATTTTAGAAAGGGAAAAGGATATATATAAATATCTGTATACCTATTCTACTAGTAGAAGTGCATTTATTCCTTCTCTTTTAACTAAAGCAAAGAAAACACTGTACGTAACCATCCTAGGATTTTGTGGACAAGCACTATGCCGAGTCTTTTGATTGCAGCACTAGGATCATAAGAGCAACAACAGGAGTACATAGGTAAATATACTTCACAAGAATTAGCCAGTTAAGTGTTAAAGGTTTTCAAATAGTTTATAAGAGAATCTTTGCAAGGGATCTTGATAATGATCTTTCAAAAAGGAAATCTAAATAAAATGTATCTTAGACACTAATGAAAGACTACGGCCTGGATGCAGAGGGATTCTTTTTGTCTGCAGTAACTAGCCAGTGTAAAAGTGATGTGCTTTTTTCCATTGCTCATTTCTATTCCTCTGAATCATGCACTAAGCTGTTGGACCTGACTGAGCTAGTCATCTCCCTACTAGCCCTTGCATTGTGGTAGCACAGGCATGCCTACGTGCACACACACACACACACACACACACACACACACACACACACACACACACACACACACACACACACACACACATCCAAATGTCCAGAAACAACCCCAAATACCCTCCCAATCACACATGGTTATATTCATCCACACCCACATGCATGTATGCTCCAAAACATATACACACACATATAGAGTTGGCATCATCTACTTACATGTTGTAGTGTAACCACCCAGAAAGATAGACAGACAGATTCACAGACACAGACCTACACTCACAAGCACAGGTTACACACACACACACACACACACACACACACACACACACACACACACACACACACACACACACACACACACACACACACACACAGATACACATGCACTGATTCCATCTTTATACTTATTTGTGCCATAACTACTTCCATAGGAGTGAATGGATGCAGTCAAAAGACAGCATTCACTTTTTCCTCCTAGAGAAAAATTTAAGTTGACAAAATGATTCTATGAATTGTTCTACAAAGTTACTTGAGGTCTGTGGTCATTTCTGTGGGGGAGCCCATGGCTAAATAGATTTAGACTGTGCCCTAGACTGTTGCATTAGAATGCAGCTTCTCCAGAGATACCACTCTCCACACTATAGCCCCCAGCAGGTGAAAACTATATCAGGAGAGCAGCCTCTGAATCAGAATTGCTTACTGCGATCTGGAAACACCTTACAGGATGAGGGTCTACATAATGGTATGTCTTTCTGAATTCAAAGTAATGCCTAGATGAAATATTATCTGTCCCACCCTGTGTGAAGTACAAGTAATAAATAAGATGCACTAGTTGCATATGCCTTTTTAAGAGCATAATCAAGATTCAGCAATGATTAGTGCATTGACTTATGTGAAATAACACAATGAGCAGCAAAGGGCAGAGTGGAGACAATTAAAAGACACCAGGAAAATATCATTGCTACTATTGTATGTAAATGACCACAAATAATATGGATACAACAATGCTTTGGAAATGAGAGCAAATGTAAATAACATGTAGGTATGATACCAAAATGTGTAGAAATAGCAAGATGATTTGTTTAAGGCAGTGAATTTATACACTGTCATTTCTCAGTGAGATATGATCTAGGTTAAGATGCTAGAAGTAGTATCTGTATTAGATGAATAGCATTTGTTATAATCTCCCCTCTCAGGTGTGTCCATGTTAACACCCTCCACATCATAGATGGATCTGATCATGTCAAACCTACTACCTCAGGGACTTAGTTGAATTTTATCATGTGGATGGATACACCATATGAGAGCTTGCATACAGGTGCCATTCTTGCATGGAATACTAGGGGCTGTGTTAAATACCAGTCACTGTGGACTCTAAGGTATATATGGCATTGAAAATCCTTGCTCTGAAGGCCTCCCAACAGCCATCAGGGAACATGTAAGGTGTTTCACGGGCATCTACCACATGAATTATATATACACTAGCTCCTTGATGTCATTCCATGGCATGTGGATGAGCATAGTAGTTCCCAAGGACTGCAGAGGAGAGAAATACCACTATTCAAATATTCAATGAAATAGCCCATTTTCCTGAGGTTCTAGGGGCCACTGACTGCACCTACATCACCATCAAGGCCTCAACTGGTTCACATGACTACCAGTGTGTCAAATGGAAGAAGTTCTACACATGTCAGGAGGTGTGCAATGCACTGGGTATAATTAACAATGTGTTTGTGTTAGATGCAACCAAAGGTTTCTGGCAAATAAACCTAGATAAAGCAATCTCCAAATTGTGTAAGTTTGCTATTCTATTACTAAGGTACATAATCCTTAGATTTCCATTTGTGTTTCATTATCACAAGGAGGGTTTTGTGTGCATGTTCCCCAAGATAATGATGGTTTTCAGGGTGTTGCAGACATGATTGATTGTCTATGGTATGGGGTTAGACAAAGAAAAATCAGGATGGGAGGCCTTGCAGTTCCTGACCAAATTAAGACAAGAACAGTTCTGGTTAAGTAAGCAAGTATAAAATAAGAGGGATGAGTCTCAATTACAGAGTGTTATTAAACTTGAGGGATTAGTTTTTTTATTACTGCTGGTAGCCACAACAGTTTTAGTGAGGTCATATTCTATTGTCAGATGGACTGAAATTTAATCTAGAAAAAAATAGCAACTGTGCAAAAGCCAAGGCTAGTAGACAAGATGGCATTATAGAGATTTCTAAGAATGGTTCAGTATCTTACAGAGATTTTACCTAACATTTCTGAAATAAATGCACCTCTAAAAAAAGTGGTTAGGCAATTTTTGCAATGGAACTATGAACAGGATGAGAGTTTTGAAATGCTGAAGAAACTGTTTAAAGATGCTCTACTGTTAAAATTATATGATGTGAACAAGACAGCTATGATGCAAGTAGTTGCCAATTAGAATGGTATAGTATAAGAACTGTGATCTTACAACAGAACAGGCCAGTTGTCTATGGGTTCACAGATTCATAAGTTAATAAATTGATCCGATAGATCATTTGTAGCCTTGCCTCAAGATCCCATTTTGTTAGTACCCTGCAGCATGAAATAACTGCTACCTAGTTGGGTCTCTTTCAATAACACTTAAAGGGCAAGATCAGAGATAAATTTATGGTTTCCCATCCAATTGTGCAGGTTACGTTTGAAGAGGTTCAGGGAGCTGTTTTGCTTAACCTCTAAGGAAGTCTATTCCATAACAGAGGAATTATTGGAGAGAAATGTCTATTGTGCCAGCAGATCCTTTTACTGCTGCAAAGAAAGTGTACGTTCGCTACAGTGGGTGTTTAAGGCCTTGTATGTTTTGTGGATGTGTAGGAAGTCATATAGGGCTAGATCCTTCAAGGCTTTTAGGCAAGGCAGACTCCCCAATTGTCTACAGGATACAGTGAAAAAATGAAAGTAATTTAAGGTGATCTATTTAGTACATGGAAGGCATGCTCTTGATTTTTCTAATGAGGAAATGCATTCTTTTGAGATGAGTCATATGTTTAGACAAGTACATACCGAAAGGGGCATTCTGTCATATTACGACTTAAATAAGGGAGGAGTAGAGAGGCATGATAACTTTCTTTGATCTATAAGAGATTCCCTCATAATCAGTCTGGGTAGATAAAAGATTTTCTAACAATAATGGATACATGGTGGTTATAGGATAATTCATTGTTATCTACAGTGCCCAGGCCACTAATCACAGTATCAGCTTTCAAAGGGGTATCATCTATGTGACAGGTGCCCATGTTTTCCAAGGAATACTATACAATATTTCTTGGTGTTTAACTCAAGGCTATGGTCCATGCATCATTTGTTTCTATGTGGTAGACTTTTGTGGGGAATCTGGGAGTCAAATGGAGAGTTAATGAAAGCTCCAAGTTTTCAGTCATCCACAAACATAGTCAGCCACAGTCCCCTGATATCAGCCTTGAAATGAGAGAAGTAAATCCTGAAAAAAGTGGCCCAAAGACCAGTCTTTGAGGAGCCACTTGTAATTACCTTTTTCAGTGAGTGCATGCTGCCTACACCAATATATTTGGTTCTGTCAGTAATCCAGTTTGCAAACCAATGGGTAAAATAGGATTTAACATTTAGTTTGAATAGTTTGGCAATAATGCCAGAATGTGGAATGATGTCAAAAACCTTTACCAAGTTGAGGTAAGCAGTGTGTACTGATATGCCTGCATCCAGTGCATTAGAAGCTTGTTCAAAAAAGTCCACAAAATTTAAGAAGAGGCATCTATTTTTAAATAACTCAAACTGTTTTGGTTACAAGGACTGTAGATTGCCAATGTCTTTGTTAATAAGTTCCAGAATGATGCACTCCATTGCTGTATGGATAAGGCTGGTTAGGCCTATATGTCTATAGTTTCCTTGGTCAGTGGCAGGTCCCTCCTTGGGGAGTGGAATGACTTCAGCATTTCTCCACACCTCTGGCATGGATCCAGTGGAGAAGCTGAAACTAAATAGTTTCAGTAGCAAGTCTATAAGGCTATGCTTTGTGCTAACAAGATGGCAGCCTGGCACATTGTCCGAAAACATGGAGCTTGTGTTTTTTGGCTTTATAGATAGCTCTTAGGACTTGCTTTGAGGTGATCTGTGGAGAAGGTGTGGGCATGCTAATTTATGGGGGAAGTTACTGGGAGATAAAGGTGTAAGGTTTGAGCTAAATTTATCGCTAATATGTTTGCTATGTTTTCTGGGAATAAGAATGTGTTGTTAAGTATTAGCTCTGTGCATTGCTGGGTGTTGGTTCTAAGATTTCTGACTGTTGAAAAAGGCCTTGTGGTTGTTTTGCATAAATGGCAATATCCAGTTCATATTTGTCTTTGGAGGATATGATTTTGCTCCTAAGTTGTTTATTTACTTTTTGAGTTCACCTTTAGAAAATAGGAGATAAAGTTTCGACTTATAGGCAATACGTTTTTTTTCTCTTATTGTATAGTTTGTTTCTACTAGAGTTCCACCATATGGATTTATTACTGAACTTATCGGTGTATTCATGTCTGATGGGGACTGATTTCACAACTGCATGCTTTTCGGTGAGTACACGGACTGTTCAGGAATGTATTAGTGTGTGAGACGGCATCATCAAGGGAAGAAGAGTGTTTACATTTCATCAGGTCATCAGCTAGATCATCAGCTAGCTGTATTAGGCTTGCCTCAGAATAATCTCTAAACACAAAAGGGTTTGATGGTTGATCTAATTTTCCCTGGCACTGAAAATTACTAAAAATTACTGAAAAGTGGTCAGAGTTGACCAATAATTGGGCAACTACAGGTGTAGAGTATATTGGGGTTCTGCTGGTGAGGACTAAATTCCAGGTTGTTAAGGTATACCTCACGGACTGCGAGAAACACAGAGAAGGTGTGGTTGGCTATGATGTGATACAGGTTCATATTTATGTTAAGTGGGATATGGAGGCACTCAAGTTCATTGTCCTGTCTTATAAGTCTAGATTTGATTTGGCTATTTAGGAATAAGGATAGACCTCCTCCTGTAACATAGTTATTTTTGGTGGTAGGTCTAAAAGAGTGGTAGGAATTGAAATCTGGCACTGAGTAGGTGATATCACTATACTGAAATCATATTTCAGTAAATTAACAAATATCTATTATTTTTAAGGATTAGAAAGGCCTGTAAGGGGTGCAACTTTTTATTTAGGTTTCTAACATTGAGCAGTGCTACCTGTATGTAATCCTAATTTTGTTTATTAATGTCGGTAGTTTAAGGAGGCAGACCTTGCCTAAAAAGCAATGCACTGTGGGGTGAAAAAGTTTTTTGCTAATATACTAAAATTATGGGGAGAGAGATGCAGGCCATCCTTAGCAAAACAGGTAAGGTTTTCAAACATTTCATTCCAGGGTATATATATTTGACCCCCTTTAAATAACACCAATAAATAAGCCAATAGTTGAAGTCAGTTATCTTTTGTTTGTATTATGGTCTCATTCTCTGTGATGGAATGATGCTGCTCAAATCTACTTGTATACCACTCTCAGGCACATAATCTGAGAGCTCCATCATATCTTTTTTACATGATCTAGAAGGGTTGGTCTCAATTCATTCATTCCCATGTGCACAATGACCGAGTCATATGTGTATCTTGGCTGAATGGACTTGAGGGTTCTAGTGACATGGTGAATCCTGGCACCTGACAGTATGCTTGCAGTCACCCTCTTTTTTTCTCATCCCATTGTTTCTCACTATGGAGTCATCCCTAGCTAAGATGTTACCAGTTGTGTTGGCTTTGCACTGCTACCTTAAGGGCATTGGCATGCCGATTGACGTACTATTTGCTATTTCTGTTGATTCGGTTTGTTTGTGCATGTGATGCTTAGTATTGTGTATACCCAACCTATGTCTAGGAGGCCTTTGAAGTTTATTAAATACAGTACTTAAGATGAACAATTCAAAAGCAGGTGTTCTGATATCCAGATAAGTCATCTTCAAGTCAGATATGGCAGAAGAAAGAATGTTAGGAACAACTGAGGCCTGAGTTAAAATTAACCCTACATCACCTCTGCAACCATAACCTTTCTCTCCTCCTGTCGTCACTCACCCTCATTGTCACAATCTGACTGTCAGATTTCATTACTAGAAATTAATAATATTTAGCTGATTCACTTATCCATCCCTCTAAATACCAGCTTATGCTAAGCCTGTTCATACTGCATGTGTATTAGATACTTTCCTCATTGCATGTATATATCAAATGTAAAATAAGAAACTCACCTGCACAGAATGTGCACCCCATCTTTATAGAGATTCTTCTACATATGTTCTTTACTGTATGTTCTACTGCACCCACTGCAATTTTCATCTCATCTGTATTATATTCTAGTATTATACTTGTATTTATGTCTAGTACATCTTTAAACCTAGACTATACATATATTTTCTTAACCTCTCCTTGTTGCTTACATGCCTAGACTGATTTCAGCTACATTTTACTATATGGCCTGTACTGTGTTAGTGGAACCAATCCCAGATCTCTCTCTTGAAAAAAATAGCATTGGTCTCACTAAACAGAAATCCATAAGTAGATGAATAAACAAAGAAATATGTTAATTGAAGAAAATTATAAAATGCTGTGTTATGTGGCATTATAGGAAAAAGAAGGAAATGAAAAAAGCTGTGGCTCTTCAGAATGCTACTGATAATACAGGGGATGAAAGAGTCACCATTTATATGGCATAATGCTATGTTGCCAGAAAAAAAAAAGACGGGGGGGGGGGCACACATTAAAACAAAAATGCACAAAAAGTGTTCAGAAAATGATACAAAAAAAATCAGAGAAAAGAACAGCAGAGTCATTTTTAGATAACAACTAACTCATGATACAGATTAAATGAATAAATCTGTAGAACCTGTAAGGGTTCATAATAGGAAGGATGCAGTGGGATTTTAGATTAGTAGTGATCAACTTCCTAGCATTTTCTCAGCTTATCTTATGTAACTAAGGTGTTTCCAGAGCAAAGGGGAAGGGGAAAAAGTGGCCTTGCAATTTACTGACAAGAAAGTGAAGATGTAGGTTGCTAAAGATTTCTGACTAAGCTACTAGACATTCACAGTATCAGGGTCACAAAACCACAAACCACACACCCACCTTCGTGGAGGTTCTCAATAAAAATCTACCCAAACAGCAGAGAACTCCAAGGCAGAAATGCACTCAACCACCACAACACCACACTAATCACGAGACACATAACTCTCCAACAACAGTGTGCCACTCAACCAAAGCCCCTAAGGCAAAACAGCATGCCCAGCACACTAGTCATAGGTGACTCGATAGTGAGGCACACTGATGTTCCACTCACTAGGTTGATTAAGGAGAAAGTAACAGTCAGCTGCCTGTCAGGTGCCAGGATCTACCACATAACGCACACACTCATGTCCCTCAACAACAGGTACAAATATGACTCTGTCATTGTACATGTGGGTGTGAATGACCTGAGACATACCTCCCTAGACTACATGAAAGGAGGCATGGAGGAGTTCTCAGATTATGTAGCCCAAGCAAGTATGACCCTAGCCCTGAGCAGCATCTTACCATCACCCAGAATGATACCACAGTACAAGCAGAAAATGATTGATTTCAACAACTGACTAAGTTTCTGGTGCCATTCTAAGGGGATCCAGTATCTGTCTGCATGGGATGACATGATTGACAGACCTCGATGCTTTGCCAAAGATGGCCTGCATCTTTCACCCCTGGGCTTCTGGATAGTGGCCAAGGCTCTTGCCACCCCATTAGTGCCTTTTTTAGACAGTGTTCCAAAGACCAAATTAGTACCATAACAGCTACAAACAAATGCAATCTGTTGGTCATACTGCTCAAAGCTAGAAGTCTAGATCTCAAAATGCACTCGCTTGAAGCACTCCTTAAAATCGAGAACATTGACATTTGTGCTGTAACAGAGACCTGGTTCAAGGCAGCAGAAAGCACCCTTGCACTACCAGGCTATAACTCATTCCACACCTTTCGGCTCCAGTGCTTGGACAGAAGCTCCAAAGGTGGTTGTGTTTCCATATTCATAAAGGATGTGCATACCTCCAGACTGGTAGTCCACCATAATGCATCAGATATATTTCAGGTGCAGCTAACATTGGGTAAGACAGCGATTCAGGGTGTAGCCTGTTATATGTCGCCAACCATGTCCCAAGACTCACACTCCACATTCCTAAGCACCCTGGAGAATATTAGGATCTAACCTAACACTCTCATACTAGGTGACTTCAACTATCCCTCCATTAGCTGGGAAAACGCTCATGTACCAATACACTTGCCCAACATTTTCTGGAATTCATTAATTCCAATGCCTGGACCAGCTTGTTCTTACCCCCACTACAGGTAGCAACATCCTTGACCTGGTCATTACTAACATGAGCGACTGCTGCTCAACGCCAGTAGTCAACTCCTCCCTGGTTAGATGCGACCACAAACTAATCACCTTGGAAATCCACAGCCCCCCCCCTGCAAAGGTAACCACCATGAAAAACATCTACAAAGCTAACTTTGGGCTCCTAAAACCAGAAGTGGCTAACTTTACAGCACCCAAGCAAATGGAGAATAGTTGCATGACCACCGAATCATACACCAGTTCACTGTACGAATACGTACACAAATGATTGGATCTCGCCATACCCAATACAACCAAGATGCTTTCCTACAAAATAAGAAAGCCAATCTGGTGGTCCCCTGCCATAAACAAACTCTACAACAGAAGAAAGAAACTGATGCGGAATAAAGTAAAGTCCCAAGACTGGAAAAACTCCCTTATCAGCCTCAACAAAAAGCTGAGATCCCTCATCAAATCCTCTAAAGCTAGCTATGAAAACAGAATTGTAACAGATAGTAAAGACAACCACAAGGCCTTCTATAGTTATGTAAAGAATCTCCACGGCAATACCCATATTTGTTCTGAGCTACTGCACAATGGTACCTCCTCTACTGAGCCAACAGGTATTGCCAATATACTGGCCGACAGATTCAGTGACAACTTTACCCCTCTCCCCCCCAAAGGACCAATCACAATACCAGTAGATTGCCAGGCACCCAGTATTACTGCTGCACAGGTTAAAACAGCACTGTCCAAGGCCAAGAATACAGCTTCTATGTGACCTGACACTATCCCTGGCTGTGTTCTACATGAACTACAGCATGAACTGGCACCTCACCTGTGTGCCCTGTTCAATCACAGCCTCACCTTAGGCTTTGTCCCTACTGAATGGCGCACTGCTACAGTCATCCCTCTCCACAAAGGAGGAGCAGCTACAGACCCTGGGAACTATCGCCCCATTTGCCTGACCAGTCTGATATGCAAAGCTATGGAACTCATCATCATGGACCTAATAAACAAGGATATAGGGAATCTCCAAACTCTAGATCCCACACAGTTTGGTTTTGTGAAGGGTAGATCATGCCTGCTTAACTTGGTCAAATTCTTTGATTCAGTCACCAGAGCTGTGGATGAAGGCAAGGTGGTTCATAAAGCCTACCTTGATCTGGCCAAGGCCTTTGATACCATTCCCCACTCAGGAATCATAGAAAAACTCACTAAACTAGGCATCAACACCTATATCACTGGATGGATTGCAAACTGGCTCAAAGATAAAACCCAAAGTGTGAAAGTAGCTGACTCCAAGTCAGACTGCTGACCAGTCATGAGTGGAGTCCCACAGGGATCGGTCCTGGGTCCTCTCCTGTTTTGTATCTACTTCTCAGAAGTCCAGGCCAACACTAAGGGACTCTGTCTGACAGAGTTTGCAGATGATTGCAAGCTGGGAGCCATTATTAACTCCCCAAGTGATGTTGACATCCTACATAAAGGCCTCACTGGGACCAACGACTGGTGTCAGAACCATGGCTTTAAGCTCAATGCAAAAAATGTGTCATCCCCTTTTGGAAAAACCCAGTTCCCATGAATTACCACATCGATGGTAGTCCACTCAGCACAGAAGGCATTATAAGAGATCTGGGAACACAGGTTGACAGCAACCTCTCTTTTGACCACCACATTGTCACTGTAGTCAGAAAGTCCTTCTATGTGGCACATCCCATTACTAAAGGTTTTGCATCCAGGAAGAAAGAGGTGATTGCCTCTCTCTACTCTTCCCTCATTAGGCCACTCATCGAGTACAATGCCCCATTTGGCATGCACCTCACTAGACACCTGAAACAACTGGAGAGGCCACAGAAGTACCTCACAAAGTGGATCCTAGGGCTTAAACACTTGTCCTATATGGACAGACTCAAAAAACTTCAACTATTCTCTGTCTCACATCGCCTACTTAGAGGCAATCTCTGCTTGACTTACAAAGCCATGTCTGACCCAGGTTTGTTAGAAATGCTACATCTAAAGAAATCCCAATCCCTCCGCATCACATGCTCCTGAGACCTCAACCTCATTACCACAATCAACAGAACATGCTGGAGGGACAAGTTCATAACCCAAAGACTGCCCATGCTATTGAATAGACTTCCCATACATGTCAAACAGAGCACCTCACTGGCCCTCTTCAAGTGAAATCTTGATGAGTGGATGGGAAATAGAAAATTCACTCCAGTGATCACTCCAGTGGCTCTACTCGACAGAGGCACTGGGAACTAAGGTCAGGTGGCACGATGCCCGAGTAATCCTATGGGCTAGGCTTGTAAAGGCTCCAGGGCCATTAGCCTTGTGCACACCTATGAACCTATGAACCTCTGAACCTATACTGCAGGAAGAAACAATGGGGGAACACTTGTAAAGAAATTAATTATAGGTTCAAAAACAATCTGGATTTACGTGGTAGGTTTCTGCCACTCTATCTGTGAAATACTTAGAAATACTGTTTCCATGAACCATTCTTTAAAATATTCTCTTTTCAGCTGCTAGACATGTTCACTTCTCTATGTTATTCATTTTCAGCTCCTCCCCATCCATTTGCCCCTTTAAATTGATGTGCCCAAGTTATACATTTTTTCGCTTTTCCCTTACCTTTCTTTCAGTGAATATAAACAATTAATCCAAGTCTTTGCTTATAATCTAACATCCTCCATTCCTCTAGCCTTCTTGATACCCCTGCTCTGCACATTTTCAGCCATATTGCTCTCCCTTTCAATAATATGACTATCAGAAATGGTCTGTTCTGTGGCCAGAATTGTACAGAGGGACAAAGGTCTGATTATAGGTTTGATTAGTGCCTCCAGTGTCTGAGATGTTGACAAGGAAGGGTTAGCAAACACAAAGGTATACCTCATGGCTGATCTCCAGTGGAGGCTGGGGGCTCACTGAGGTGGGAGTGGGGGGGGGTAATGTCTCTAACAAAGGTGGGGTGTTAACTGATTTGTAGCAAAGATAGGACACTGCACCATATCAGACCTCTCAACTACCCCTATTTTGGATGAATGCTTCTATTTTCAGGTTTAATTTACCCCTGGGCAGGATGTCCCTATGTTTAAAGGTATGTTCCTATTTTCAGGCTTGATTAACCCCTTCACACAATTTTCTGAATACCTCTCATCACATGTGATGTTTGAAGCTGTCTAGTACATAGAAAACCACATTACTTGTCCAACAAACCAGTGGCAATAATAATTTAATAATGTAGGCATACATTATGCAAATCCCTTTTTTTCTGAATCAAAAATAAATTACCTTGTGTAGTAGAATTTTGTTACACAGGTCAGTAAAGTCTACAGATTTTACGCAGTTTCCTTGATAGTGTGCTTATATTCATCCATCATTTTCCTCACTCTCTGTTTTTAAAACATGTTTCTGAGAAGAATCTCATATTCCTTCTATAAGCCGGAAAAGTTATGTGCTATTTGGTATTCAAATTTTATTCTAATTAGATGACAAGACTTTTAGCTGGATGTTCCTATTTTTCAAGGGCTTTTGTTCCTACATTCAATCTGTGGAGGTTGAGAGATATGTGCCACATTCCCATTGCACATCCTTCTCGGGGACTGTCCATGTGTGGGTAAAAAAGGAATGATAAGCAGCATATATGATGCTGTCCTGTGGTGTTTCACCCTCTTCATCTGCTTCAATAGGGTCAGATAAAGCCGGGGAGATAGTCATGTTCGGAAGCCACCATGAATGATGAAAGGTATCTGGGTGCAGCTCATGTTCCACCCACAAACCTTTTGCCTTGCACTGTATTATTCATTCTATCATGGGTTATTATGATCCTAATATTTTTATTCCATTTACCCATATAAATAATTGTCACTGTGCCATATAAATAATTGTCACTATGCTTATTCCAAATGCCATTAAAATATATAGCTTCTTTGAATTAAGTCCCAGATGCAATGGATCTGCCCACCCTACAAGCTACAGCAAGTCTCATAAGCATCTGGCTTCCTCCATCTGTTACCATGACAGCACTCTAGGTGTCATTAATAAACAGGCTATTCTTATTTTGTACCTCTGCTATAATATCTAACAGAAATATGGCAACCAGACCCAGTACCAGCACTGAACCTTGTGGCATTCCATATCATGCTGGCTTTTCTCCAAACTGATTTGATCTGCTGCCCTCAGGTTCCAGTCAGTCTGGCAGTTTCCTTCCTCTCCACTTGATCATTTGAGACAGTATCCATGTACTGAAATCTTCTGCCAGCCTCTCATGAGGCACAGTGTCAAAGGTCTTCCTATGGTCTATCTATACTATATCCACAGAGTTGCTGTTGTCCACCTAAGTGATAAACCAGTCGTAGAAATGATCGAGTCTAACTGCCTCGAACTTTGCTATGGGAAGCCAAGCATCCATCTTTGAGTCATATATTTAGCAGAAGCTTCACTAGCTGTCATGCAGAACCTCCTTCATCATGAGTGTTGACTTGGGCAAACTTCTCACTTTGACAAATCTTCACTTTTCAAGACATTTCTGTGTAAATATACCAAGCAAGGTTGCAATCCTCCTACATATGATTAATTGCCTAACTGCTATTTAGACCAGTCTTCCTACAATAAACCTGCTATTGCCATCTTCCATTTCTGCAGTACTCTATCATGTTCTTCACAGAAATCATATAGAAGTGTCCCTGGTGGTCTAGTGGTTAGGATTTGGCGCTCTCACCACTGTGGCCCAGGTTCAATTCCCAGTCAAGGAAGCTTCAATGTATCCCCCTCACCCCACATTCAAATCACCCAAAACCACTCCGCTTTCAAGACCAATCATTCCAGTCCCATCTCTCTTCTCTCTGGGAATGCTCATGGTCTCACCCCACCTGACTCCCTCCATATCTTTTCTTCTCCCCCATCCTTTTTTTTCCCCTTTCTTAAAACTCAACCTAGTGACTCCCTTCTTTTCATTTCCACTCCCTCTCCCTTTTTTCCTTTGTCATAACTCAACCTATTCACCTTTCACTGTTCTACACTCTTGCTCTAATTCTTCCTACCTCTCACCTCATGAAACTTTGAGTGCCTAAGTGCCTACACTCCATATTATACTCATGTACTCCAAAATGCATATGGATTAATTTCATTCAATGGTTTGTTACAACAGCTTGCTCAAATGTTATTATTCTGTCTTCCATATTACTGTGTTTTTAATAGTTTTGAAAATTGTATTGTACTTAACTTTGTTGATATTAGCTTTATAATAATTGTATATGGAGCTTTTCTCCCCTGGCCTCCATTAAAAACAGGCTCATTTTGGCCCAATGGACTTTCCCGGTTAACAAACTGCAAATAAATAATTAAAATAAATAAAAATAGTTCTGGCAGTGGTTTATCAAGCACCACTGCCAACTTGCTTATTATCCAGGGTTGCGGCTTTCATAGACTGTCTGTTATCTTCAGAAATGTGCTTAAATTCCTTTATTTCTCTTTTCTTTTTAATCCTTAGTCCTTAATCAGCTTCATTTACACCATTCCCCCATTTGGATTTACCATAACTTCTTGTACTGACACCTTGCTTTATTGTTTCTCTGCATATAAAAAGATGAACTAATTCAGAGTGCTTGTCTTGCTGGCTTTTCTGCATCTCCATGAAACATGTTTCTCAGAAATTACTTGCTCACTCTAATAAGAATCAAAACAAGGATTTCTCAAGGCAGTGTGCACTGTTTGGGGGAGTTTCTTCTTTTCCCAGTGCTGTGCAACCCTGAAAACTGGCATATATAGTTTGGGAGGTGTGGGATGCTTGTCCCATGTATGGAGTGCAGGAAGCTTGCCCCAACTCCCCCAAAAATATGTTTGATCTGTGCTATTGCAATGAATGACGAAGATGCGTTTTAGATTCTTGTGATCACTTCACTAATTTATGAGATCACATTTCAAGGTCTCGAGGTGGTAGCATTTCTTCCTGATCAGTAGTATTTTTGCACTCTTTCACCATTCCTTTTACAGCAGCTCAATGCTTTATTAGTTCCTCCTAAATCTGAAAACCTCTTTACCTTTTCCTTGGACATGACCCTCTGAGTCATTTGTAGAGCCAGTCTGGCCTGCATTAAGCGTGGCTGTCTTTATCTAGTGCCGTATTTCTTACTCACTGCCACACTTTCTATCCCCTTCCAAGTGTTCCTCTTCTCAGTAATGACCTTCGAACTTTCGTCTCTTCCATATGCCCTTCTTTTCCATCTACAGAACATTTCTTCTCTTTTAACTCTCTCCACTGCCTTCATTTCCAGACAACCTCCCACATTGTCTCACTGCATTTACTAAATGAATAAAATGAACTCTTTCCTTCTCCAGAACCATTCTTCTCTTTCCAGCAATACTCCAGTGATGGCGGTGTCTCTCTCACATACCTATCACTCCTACTGAAACCACCCCACAATACCGGGGTAGGAGAGAACAACTCATTTGTGAGGAAAAGCTCCCAACTTGTAAGTATATATAGAACAGACTCGATGTCAAGAAAGCAAGGGATGGGAATAACAAGAAATGAGGGTGGGTTCACAGTGCCGCTAGTAATGAAGAAGTAAGATTACATGGAGGGTGCTAAAGGGCATTTGTCTGCTGATGAATTTTGTTTCCTTTTGTCTAGCATGAACCATAGACATTGAGGTAGGTCTGATTTTAAAAAGTGTAAAAATGTTTTGAACCTTTGTCATTAAGGTGTTAATATTTAATTTTAAAATGTGCTTAAATATTTTTTGGATTTTAGGAAAATACTGTTATTGTATAACTTAAAAGTAACTTATTTAGATGAACTTGGGTTAATACTGTAATTATTCTCTGTCCTATGCAATGTTCTCCTGTGTATCAGAATAAAAAGAAAGAACAGTGGAAAAATCATTACTTGTCTGTGTAGCTTGAATACTGTTCTGAAAGCAAGAAAAAACTATGAAATTACACATTCTAAACCTCAGCGTCATAACTTTATAATTACTGAAGATTCCTAAATACCTTTTTTCACACAGCAAGCCATTTTCAGCAACACTCTAATCATGAGCAATGTCACTTGCTTTGAAAAGACAGACGTCATCTAGTCTTGTTTAATATTGTATGGATAAATTGTTTGTTTACACTCCTCATAATGTTGTAATGCAAATCATATAATATACAGCAAGATGGGGGTTTGTGCAGATTATAAACAAGGTAGGAATTATTGTTTAGTGCAATGCCTAACTGAGGCAATGGTAGCTGCAAAAGATTACGTGATGTGCAGCTATACATTAGCTAAAGAACAGGGGTAAAAAGACACACACACAAACACACACACACACACACACACACACACACACACACACACACACACACACACACACACACACACACACACACACACAGTTTTTCCATTTTCTTGACTTGAGAGCTACAGCCTCTTTATTTGGATAGCAGCATTTGCAACTTAAGATCCTTTAAATTTAGTCTCAGACCGTATTATCAGTTATACAGAATATGGCACAATCCATGTTCGGAGAGATAAAGAAGTCTGCAAGAAAAAGCAGAAAATATAAATGTCGGTATGTGACTGCACATCAAAAGCCATTTCAGGGAAATAAATATGCAACTTTCCCCCACAGATCCTTAATCAAAATGCATTTACCTATTTTAAGTGTTTACAAGGGTATATCCTGTAAAGAGTATTCTAAAGAATGTTTTAGCAATGTGGGTGAGCAAACAGATAATCAATGTTCTGTGTGAAGGTTTTCTTTCAGTTTTACTCCCTGCTGGTGAAGTGATAAGTATAACGTGACAGCTCCTGTCAGAACGTGACGGTCTGGTGTTACTTTTTCAGATTTATGTTAGAGTTTGAATGGCTTCAGATTTGTAGCAATTTAATTATGGGTCACTTACATGGCTATGCGTTACTTTCAGCCAGTCAAATCATGAAAGATTATTTTATCATCTACAGTGAGAGATAATGCTTCTTCCCAACAACTTAAACTCACAGATGAAAAAAAAATAGTTCCTCTTTGACATTTTGCTTATCTTGCATGATATGAACTGAGATAAAAAGGATTATGCAAATTAAGTTCAAAACTAAAGAAACTTTTTTTTGAAGAGAACAGTATATTTTGGCAGTTTCAGCAGTATGAATCTGTAATGACAGGTAATGTAGAGTAGCTTCAGTCTGAGTATGCTGCAAATATGTACTGTCACCTTGAAAGCTCCTAATAATGACACACATATACAAACAGGGCAACTGTGACCATTTATTACTTGACAACTGCACGCTACTGAAACTTAAACAAGTAGAAACATAAACCTCAATCTCATTGTCTAGTAACTTTTCCACAAATCCAGTGTTTCAGTTCCGGTTAGGGTGGATCAAACCCATGACAGCTTGCTAATTCACCCTTGCAGAGTGGTGTATCCCTTGCTTTTGTTGCTACTTTGATAGGCCAAATCTGCTCATGTACAGTGGCTATTCCTCTGCTTGGTCAAACTGAGCCAAAAAGCCCCAGGAAAGGCTGAGGGCATAACTAGGGGGAAGGTCACACTGTCACCATCAGTTACTAACAGCATAGGGGGAACTTCACAATTCAGCCAAACCAAGAAATGGACTGCTGAAATCCCAGCAAGGTATTTAAATGGTTGAAACCATTAGACCATGCCTCACACAACAATGGAACTGTCATGAACAACCTATCTTTACCATCACAATACTATCACTGCCTCAGACTGTCTTACATTAACTCTAGGCTTACCACCTTCTCTTCTATTATACACATAAACTAATATTGCACCATAATTGTACTACTGACCAGTCATATCTCCCCCACACCACTTTATGGCAAACCACAGGGCAAAACACCTAACCACATTGTTAAAGCCCACCCTGAAGTCAAAACATTTCCAAGCTTACCTTCAGCTGCACACATATCACTAGATAACAAAATCTCTGTTTATGCCTGATATTACATTCTAACACATAAATACCACTTTCACTATTGTTAAACCCACTATCACAGTTGACATGCTCCTCCTAACCTGCCTCTTCACTCTTAATTCTCAGCCTTGCTACAGCTATATCCTCGCTTACCCCCACACACCAATACACATCAACAGCCTCCTCCAACCATCACCCCAATAAACAACACAGCTTCTCACATATCTCCTCTCAGCTTTTCCCCTGTACCCTCCCATATTATTCAAGCCACAAATTGGCCTCCTCACCTCCTACACAACCACACAGGACACCAGTATCATCACATAGGGATAAAAAACATGGTACTCCTTCCTCGTTACCTACCTACTCAAATGTGGAGACATACATCCTAACCCTGGCCCACCTTCTAATCCTAACCGAAAGAGTAACCCCAAAAATGTAGACATACTTATGCTGAACCTTAGAAGTATATGTAATAAAATAGCACCATTGCATGCCTGGATTGATCAAAATAAACCTGACATACTAGCCCTTACAGAAACATGGCTACACCCCGGTGTAAAAGACTCAGAAATAATACCTCCAAACTTTGCAATAACCAGAAGAGATAGATATAAAAAAAGGGGGAGGGATAGCACTTCTATATTCCTCTACACTCAACATCACACACTACACCAGTAATATACCAACCTTTTCCAATGCTGAGGTACTAATCTCCCTTATGAACCTCAATATATCAAAAAGAATTTGCATAATAGTAATATATATCCCACCAGGTAACAATATGCCAGTGTTGGAAAATATTTTATCCTGGATATCCCAAACAATAAACCTTGAAACAATAATCTTAGGAGACTTAAATATAGATTGGTAAAACATAGCTTCCGACTCCCCCACAAATAATATAAATCTGTATGTTTTTTCTTAGGTTATCAATGCTCCAACAAAATACAAAACATATCTTACCTGCCAATCCACCTTAGACTGGATTCTAGTATCCCACCCTGCCAATTACCCCTCTTCTGGTACACTGTCTAACTCCCTGAGTGATCATCTACCAGCTTATTCCCTTAGAACAAACTCCCAACAACTAAGAGTACACACTATTAAATCGGTTAGGAACTCATCTAATTTTTGTCAGCATAAATTCAACAATCTCCTACAGGATATAGACTGGACACCCCTTACAACTACCCCTTGATGATGCTGTACTATCCTTTAATAACACCTCCCTTCACATACTTAATACACCAGCTCCCATTCGTTTGAAAAGAATCAAAAAGAACTCAGCACCATGGCTCTCTAAGGAATGTAAACACCTGATGAAGCAAAGGGACCTAGCCTGGTCAACCTGGAAACAAAACAAAAATGAACAAAATCATGTTAATTTCAAAACACTATGTAACAAATTGACAAAACTAATCAACAGAGATAAGAAGTCATATAATTCCCAGCTTCAACTCCAGCATAAACTCAACCCCAGTAAATGTTGGCACTCCATATCTTCTCTACTTAACCCTGGAAGAAATGGAGAGCACACCCTATCACCAGATATCCCTCCATAACAAATAGCCAAAAGCTTTAACAAGCCTTCATAAAATCAGTTTCGGACTTATTAACTAACACCCCTAATTCTGGACCCCCCCCCCACCCTTCAACCTATTCAGACACCAACCCCAGGCCATCAACTACTTCTAACCCTCTCATAACTAGCCCTCCTACTCAACAAAATGTTAAACAAATCCCATTCTCATTTCAGCCCATACCCACTGACACCATTAAGAAACTGCTCCAAAAACTAAAACCCTGCTCTACCTCAGCTGATAATCTTCCCCCATACTACCTCAGACTGGCAGCTAACTCAGTCGTCTACCCAATCAGTATCCTTATAAATATGTCTTTATCTGAATCAGAAGTACCTACTACATGGAAACAATCTCACATCACCCCATCCCCAAAAGAGGTAACTCTTTTGCTCCATCCAATTTCCGTCCTATATCCATCTTGTCACCCATATCCAAAATTCTCGAGAGAGGTATCCATCAGAAGGTAATGCAATATCTATTGCAAAACAACCTTTTAACCAAAACCCAAGATGGCTTCCGACCTAGACACAGCACAGCTTCAGCCCTATTATCTTTTACAGACACTGTGAACAAGGCCAGAGATGCAGAATGCTATACAGCCTCAGTGTTCCTTGATCACTCCAAGGCCTTTAACACAGTTTCTCACCCCTTACTTTTGAACACACTGTCTAACTTAGGCTTCTCATATAATACAGTAAAATAGTTTCATAGCTACCTCAAGGATCATAAACAAGCAGTGAAATGGTCCAATGAACTCTCACCCTTCCTCCACAACCCTACTGGAGTCCCCCAACGGTCCATCCTAGGACCCCTACTCTTCAACATTTTCACAAACAACCTTCACACTGCCTCTCACCCTGGCTAAGAAATGGCCAACTCTTTCTTAATCCAAAGAAGACAAAATTAGAACTCTTTCATCCCAAAAATAACTCCCCTGTCACTGATCATTTCAACATCCTTGCATCTGATAACACTGTCATTGAAATAGTGCAGGAAACCAAACTTCTAGGTGTTATCATTGACAATACACTTTCATTTGACTCCCATATACAGCAAAATTTAAAGAAAACTCATCAAAAACTGGGGCTCTTATATAGAAACAAACATTTCTTTACTGCAGCAACCAAAACTACCCTTGCAAAAACATTTTTACTTCCCTCCCTTCTTTATGGTCCCCTATCTTAAGTAATGTACAAAATTTTATCCTAAGCAAGTTGGAACAGTGCTACAACAAAGTTGCAAAGTTTGCCACAAACTCTAAATATCACACACACCACTGTAAACCACTCCTAGAATTAAAGTGATTAGAACTCACCAACCAACTTGTCTTTATTCAGCTATCCACCTTAGCCTACTGCCTGCCCTGCAATAACCAGTCTAGTCACACCTTACACACCAAATCGATCCTTACGATCAGAAAACAAAAATCTCTTAGCTATCTCAAAACTCACAAGAAAACCTGGTCACTTTCTATATTCATACTCTGTCTCTATAATTTGGAATTCACTACCTCTAGCTACCAGGTGTATGCCTCCACTAACCCATTTCAAAGCCTTTTTAAAAAATCATCTCAAAAATACATGGCTCCGCTCCTGCATAAAGCCTGCTTAATCCTCGGATCTTCCTCTTTCTGTCACATTTCAATCCCTCACAGACTGCAAGATCCTAAGGCTCTTCTAACTCCTTCTCTGCTTCTCTACCATATCCTTAAGCTGCTGCTCAGGCTTTATTCCTTCTATTTTTCTTAGCTCTCTCTCACTATCTGTCTGCAACACTAACTTTCTAGCTGCTCTTTTCCTAACTGAAATTAACATTCTATTTTGCTTGTATTATTACAGTCAGTGTCACACAATGCAATACCTACATACTACTTTTTTGGACAATGTCTATATAATGTATGATGAGAGTGACTATTATTGTCTGTATTGTTTTCTCTCTCTAGAATTGTCTAGATGTATAGTAATATATTTCAACATCTTGTAGCAGTTTGTTCTTTCAACTTATTTTTTGTATTGTATTTCTAATGTATTTTTTATTGTTCTGGATTATACTGTATTTGTATTGTACTGTATGTGGAGCTTTTCTCCCAGGGCCTTTGCTGAAAATGGGTTCTGTAGACCCAGTCAGACCACCCCGGTAAACAAATGTCAAATAAATAAATAGATCTTGTCAACAAGATGGCATTAGTCTCCTTGACAGGTCCTAATAATCACTCACACACACACACACACACACACACACACACACACACACACACACACATGCGCGCGCACACACACGCATGGAGGTTTCATCTGTTTATTACTTGAAAATCATAGAGAGTAACATAAAACTGAGTCTTCAACAAAGTAAAAACATAAACATCAATCTTATTATCTAGTAACTTTAGTAACTTTTGCCAAATCCAGTGCCGCTGTGCCAGTTGGCTTGACCAAGCCTGCGTAAGCTTGCTAGTCCACCCCTGTCAATGGTATATCCCTTGCCCTCTCAACTACCTTTATTTTCAAAAACCGCTCACATGAAGCATCCACTATGCTGCTTGCAAACCCAACCAAAAAGGCCCAGGAAAGAAAGGGGAATAACGGGGGGAGGCCACATCACAACCATTCACCAGACTGCTACTGCTACGACAGGCTGCTTCCCCCAACTTTCCTGGCTGAGGCATTCCTTCTTTCCAAAACTAAATGCAACTCCAAATAAAATCAGCAAAATTTCTTTGTTTTGGGCTTTGGAAGTACCAGCCAAAGAAAAGCTTTTACCCAGTGCGCATTTGTTACAGATTTTATATTTAATAGCATTTCTTTGATTTTACTCTTTAGTTAATTCTTTCTTTCTGTTTTTTTATTATTACTTTTGTATACCAAGACCTAATGAAGGTCAAAACCCCAATCTTTCAGATGCACAACATCTTTGCCATAAAAGTAGAAATCACAGTCTGTTATGTCTGAGTACTCAATAAAAAGCTCCTGTCTGAGTCTCCTGGGAACAATAGAGGATTAAAATAACATGAATGAGGGGTTTGGAACCATAATGTCTACCAAGTCTGCTATTGTCCTTCCTAGAAAATTTGCTTGGGAACTGACCCAATATCATTTTCCCCTAGGTGTATCATTTATTTATTTATTTATTTATTTAACATTTGTTGACCGGGAATGTCCGACTAGGTTCCACAGAGCCTGTTTTCAGCAGAGGCCCGGGGAGAAATGCTCCAGATGCATGTCTTTGGAATGTGGGAGGAAACCGGAGTACCCAGAGGAAACCCACGCGAACACAGGGAGAACATGCAAACTCCACACAGAAGGCACCCCAGCCGAGAATCGAACCGGAGATCCTCTTGCTGTGAGGTGACAACGTTAACCGCTGCACCACTGTGCCGCCCATCATCATTTCATATGGGGGATTTTCAAACCTAACTGGACTATTCATAAATGACCCTAGCTGGAATCATAAGAGGCTGGAGAAGGCCTTCCAAATTACTCACAAGGCTGCTGGTTAAATCTGAGATTGTGTCCATCTGGGCAAGCATGAACTCTGAAGAACACTGTGGAAATGAACTGACTGGCAATACATAAACATTTGGCACCTGGGGAAAAAAAACAAACTTAAAACTGGCTGAACATTTGAAAAAAAACTTAAATAAATCAGTAGCTAATCTACCTTATATAGGCCAAAAAGGAACTAGAAACTCATCTCCCAGTCCTTTTCTAAAACTTCTACTGAGTGCCTGTTCTTCCCAGGTCAAAAGGTAGGCTAATTCTAAAAGAGTCGGTACTGTAACCTGGACTGGGCAGACCCAAACTGACTATCACTCTCTTCAACATAATGCTACACTCCCATGAAGTTAATGTTTGGAAGAAGTTTTGGGGCAAAGTATTCTCACTCACCTTCAGTAATCTGCATTTCTAATGAAATGGGCAAATTATTCAACAACCTGACTGCTCCAAAACTACTTGTTGCCCAAAGCCCTGCTGATCTGTTTTTGATTTGGCCAGCCAAATAGTGAATGAGCTGTGGCTCAGCATGAGCTCTCTCCAACATGTGGACTGCAGGGACTTACTGACTTGAAAACCTTCAGTGCGCATTCTGGAAAACAAAGTGGTCCATAACACATCATTCTGATAGTCTGTATCTATTTGTTGAAGCCTAATAATGACTAAGCATCAAAGTGACAGTGATATTGGTAGTCTGCTATCCCTAGTTAGCCCTCTAATATTTACTCAGCCCTGTATAATATTGTTGACTAATCAGTGCTTTGTGAAGTCTGTTAAATCAAACATTCTTGCTACCCAACTTAAACATGTTTACCTAATTCTCAGGGAACTCACCGAATCATTTGTTAAATATCTAGAGGTGATAAACTGTCTAATCACAGAGAATCAACAATGTCTTTTAGATGAGGCAGGCTTTAGTAAAACATCAGAAATGATAATATTGCAGAAGAACAGGCCTTCCTGGTGTTGTGTGCCCAAGAGTGGCTAATCTACCAGATCATCATCTTTCTCCGATGAGCCATATGTTTGGTGGAATTGCTATAGGACATCGCTGTTCTTCTGGAGACTGCCACTAATTCTCAAAAACTGGATAACTTGATGAGGAAAGGCTATCAGCTACAGAATTTACCCCACCTGGTAGAAACCTCACAGTAAAAGGTAACTTAATATTTCAGCAGTGCAAAACTCACTGTGTTAACACAGAGTGCAGCCACATTGACCTGGAAAGCTTTTTCCTAAAAACTTTTACAACTGCTTGTCTATCTGAATTGAAGATGACTCTGCTGTTTCTGAATTGGCCCACTATACTACAGTGGCTACCCAAAATGGGAGACTTTTCATGAAAGTGGTATCTTTTGGCCCATCTGTTGACCAAGATGATGGGCAGCTGGCAGAAAACCACCAACCATCCAAATAAGCCTCTATTCTGTATCTGCCTGATGCATCAGTGAACAACTGTAAGGTTTTGCATGCTACCTAGTCCTGCTGCCAAAATGAAATACCATTAAATTCTGTTAAAAATGCCCCCCACACACAAATGTAAATCCTTCTTGGGACATCTGATTGCCCTGGCACAATGATGTTTTTGACTACCCTTTAGCATGTTTACTAGAGACCTCAGGACTGTCTTTTATTTGTGCTATTGCTCTACAAACAAAGTTAAGAAGCCCATGAAGTTCCATAACTTTTTGTATCCTGACATTTTTGGCCACTAAAATTTTAATTGATGACTTCCCTGACTCTTTGAAGCTTCATAACACACAGTGTAAATGCAGACACTTTGACAACTATTTCTAACCCAAGAAATGCAATCACTTGGGTGAGACTTTTCTTGTCTCTTTGACTAATGGGACCCCAATTGCTTGCAAAAGTTGATAAATCATTTTTTTCTTCCTAGGCACTACTCTTACCATCCCTTATAAATAAGGAAGTCTACAAGATAATGAATGGCTTCCTGACTACAGCCTCTTCTATCAACACCAGTGAAGTGCAGTGTTAAACATCTCGAATGCTGAGCATAACATGGCATACCCCATCAGTATCACCTTATCAAAATAAAATTTTACTGTGAAATTGATGCCACATAAGGGCTAATCTTTTCTCATGGGCAATCACCAGAAGGCAACCTTAATTACTAATTTTATTAACCAAGCGTCTGCAAACATTTTGATGCCTACAGCTGCTTCATCCAGTATGAAATAGTGCACTGTGGCATCCTGTTTGGCAAGATATCATTTACTGATGAACCCTGGGGGGTAATATAAATGGTGCATTAACCAGAATTCTCCAGTGTTCCTCTTTGGCACTAGCCCTATTGGCAATGTTCTGAATGAATTTCAAGGGGGTTGATCAAAAGGGCCTGCTATTCTACCTGCCTATACCTCCACTTCAAACAGTTTGTGGACAATTTTTCACAAACAGCATCCAACACCACAGCCAACAGATCAGGAAGATGTAAATCACAGTCCAGTCTATAAAATCACACAAAAAAAACTTTATTCCAACAGATAAATGCTTTCATGGTGTTGCCACCACTTCTTCAGACCATTATAATATCAACAATCACTTCATTCCAAATATACTAAAATGTTAAAGTCAGCAACCAATCAGAATCACATCATGATTAGAATGAATTCTGTCATACTCATATACCAATTAAGAACTTGCAGCTTCTTGCCCTAAAATAATATACATATTCTCAATGTATAATAAAATATATACAAATATAAAAAACATGCAAATATAAAGAAAATGTGCAAATATAAAAAATATGTACAAGAATAAACACATATATTATATTTCATTTGAAAAGTTTCCTATTTTTCAACATAGGCTTTAAGGGAACCCTGTCATTTAATCCTCTCCCCGTGTCAGCCCTCGATCTGATTATCCATCTTGTCTCTGATGTTTCTGTTTGGTTACTTAGGTCTCTCCCTCTCTCATTGTCCCAAATTTTTTCAGCAGCTAGGAATCTAAATGTATGTGTTTGTCCATTTAGTTTCACATGCTTCACCAGTGCATTTGTCAAAGTGGCCTTCCTGATGTTGATCAGATGCTCTCTTATTCTAAACCTAAATTTCCTGTTGGTTTTGCCAACATAATATGCTGAGCAGATATTACATATAGCTAAATAAACTATATTGTTGTATTACAATCTGCTGATACATTGAATGAAGTTATCACACCTGTATCTGGATGTCTAAAACTATTTGTGCTATCTATATATTGGCATTGATTACATTTGTCACAAGGGGCGGTACCTTTGGTACCTAACTCTCTGTTAACATTATCCCTGGGGTAGCAAAGTATTCTTTTAAGTGATTTCCTGTTCTTAAACATAAAATTGTGTTTCTCACCCAGTATATTTTTCATCTCAGCATTTGGGGTTAGTATCGGCCAGTGCTTTTTAATGATCTTTGTCACAACATTTGGGTTGCCTGAAAAATATGTGGGAACCTGTACATATTTATTCTCACTCTGTGGTCCTTTTTTACTCTTAGTTGTGCTCGATGAAAAATATGGCTTCCCTATATCCTCTCTTCAACTCTTAGCATTCCTTAAAATCTCCTCTGTTTCCCAATCTACATAACCTCTCTGTTGTAGTCTCTGTCTAAGGTCATGTAATTCGCATTCAAACTCTCTATCATCAGCTGTTAACCTAGATGCTCTTAATGCTTGCTCCTTGACTACATTCCTAAAATGTGCTTGGGGTGCATACTCTTTCTATGTAATATAGCATTTCTATAGCTTTCCTTCCTGTAAATCTTAGTGGATCGTCTACCCAACCCATCATTGTATATTTTAACATCATGGAATTCAAAAGAATACTTCAGATCAAACCTCAGAAAGCTGGTACTATTATTGATAGGATTGTGAAATTGATATAACTCTTCATCACTACCTTGCCACAGCATAAAAAGGTCACCCACAAAGTGCCGATAAAACGCTAGCTGCTGCCATTTACCCATCTTAGCAACATATTCATTCTCCCATGTTGTCATAACTAAATTTGCATAGCTATTTGCTGTAGGGGTGCCCATGGCTACCCCATCCTTCTGCAAATATAGCTTATGGTCAAATATCATAATATTATTCTGTAATATTAATTCCATTAGGAGACATAAAAGATCTATCTTGTCATTATTATATTAACCATCTAACACCAAATACTGTCTCAAATAATCTATACCTTCTTCATTCGGTACAACTAAAACTAAATGTTGTATTTTCCAGAACAGTTGTGGGTGAGGATGGTGAACAACAGAGGGCTTAGCACACAACCCTGAGGAACAAAGGTGTTGAGTATTTTGCATCCTGAGGTGTTGCTGCTTGCACATGTTTTCTGCGGTCTGTTCATCAAGTAGTCTAGGATCCAGTTGCACATGAGCTTGCTAACTCCATGATGTACAAGCTTGTCAGTACACTGCATTGGAACAACTGTATTGAATGCAGAGCTGAAGTGAATAAACAACAGCCTGATATAGTTGTTTCTTCCCTCCAGATGATCAAGTGAGAGGTAAAGTGCCATTGAAATAACATCCCAGTGGATCTGTTAGCCCAATAAGCAAACTGTACACAGTTGAAGGTGGATAGAAGATTTGCCAACAGATGCCTTTTAAATAGCCTCTCAAAGCATTTCATGATATTTGAACTTAGAGCAACTGGTCTGTAATCATTCAGGCAGGCTGGATTATATTTTTTGGGAGAGGGACAATATTTGTTACCTTGAAGAAAGAGGAAACTTTACCGAGAATAAGGGAAGTGTTAAAAATATCAGTTAGAACTGAGCATAGTTGGTCTGCCTAGGATTTTATCAGGACCAGCAGCCTTCCTGGGGTTCACCTTCTTAAGCTGAGATCTCACTTCATTTGAGTTATGACTGACCATCCTCTCCTCCTGGTCGATAAGTAGCCTTGTAGCAGCCACATTGTTCTTCTCTTCAAATCTGCCAAAGAAGGAGTTCAACCTGTCCAGGAATTAAATGCTGTCTTCACACTGAGCTGACCTGGTTTAATAGTCAGTAATCTGTTGAATCCCTTGCCAGTGACTCCTGGTGTCCCTCATGTCTGCAAACTGATTTTGTAATTTCTTTCCATATTCCCTCTTGACCTCTTTAATGCCCCTGTTTAAGTTTTCTTTAGCTTCGTTGAGACCCTCTTTGTCCTTAGCCCTGAATGCTGCATTTTTTTGCCATCAGGAGATTATAGACTTTGTTGTTGAGCCATGGCTTTTGGTTTGCTCTGATTGTGATGCTTTTGATGTCGGATACATCATCAACACACTTAGTGATGTAAGCTATTACTGCTTCCATGTAATCATCTATGTTCACCTCCTCATCTGACATAGCTGCCTCTTTGAATGTCCTAGCAGGTATTATCAAAGCAGTCTTGGAGACATTCCAAAGCCCACTCATGCCAGACCCTGATCTACTTAACTGTGGACTTTCTCTGATCAGAGCTGGTTTGTAGGCTGATAGAAGCATGATGGTAAGATGGTCAGAGCTCCTAAGTTAGGTTGTTGCATTGCATGATGGTAAGATGGTCAGAGCTCCTAAGTTAGGTTGTTGCATTGCATGATGGTAAGATGGTCAGAGCTCCTAAGTTAGGTTGTTTATTGCATGATGGTAAGATGGTCAGAGCTCCTAAGTTAGGTTGTTGTATTGCATGATGGTAAGATGGTCAGAGCTCCTAAGTTAGGTTGGTGCATTGCATGATGGTAAGATGGTCAGAGCTTCCTAAGTTAGGTTGTTGCATTGCATGATGGTAAGGTGGTCATAGCTTCCTAAGTTAAGTTGCTGTATTGCTCTGTAGGTGCCTTTGACATTGGAATATGCCTTGTCCAGAATGTTTGCACCCCTTGTAGGAAAATCTACAAATTAATAATAGTGGGGTAGTAGCTCTCTCAGATCTCCCTGATTAAAATCACTAGCAACCACATGTGCAAAGTCTGAGACTTTCCTCTGCAGCTCACAGATAGAATTATAAAGATTGCTCAGGACCTCAGTGGTGTTTTCACTGGGTGAAAAGTGTACCACTGTTACATATATTCCATTTAGTTCTCTGGGTACATAAACAGGTCTGCATTTTAAGGACATGAACTCTAGATTATCAGATCAATGTGACTAAACAATCTCACAGTTCTTACACCATCCTTCATTCATATAGATGCAGACTCCACCTTCCTTGGCCATTTCACACAAAGCTTGACATCTGTCTGCAAGAAAGACTGTTAAGCCTTCTAAGCTAACAGCACTATCATTGACCTTGTTATGCATCCACATGTCAGTAATCATCAATAAACAAGGATTTCTCACCTTATTTTTGCTGTAGAGTTCCAGCCTCAGGTCATCCATTTTACTGTCCAGCAAGGGTGCATCTGCTTGCAGTATTGAAGGCAGAGCAGGCCTGGCGTGGATTAGTTTTCAACTTTGCAGCAATTCCAGCCATGCAGCCCCTTTTTCTGGTTCTCTGACATCTTTTCTTCTTCTGTCTTGTCCTGAGTGTTCCAGAACCTTCTGTCTCATGTTTTAGGCACTTTAAGGCATGCTGGGTTAAAATACACAGCACTAATATTTTTGTGAGTGTAGTAGGCCTCAGGAACTCTGCCAATTGCAGGGAGTCCAGCCAGCAGCAAGAAATTGTTAACTTTTTAATTTCCAGAAGCTTCTGTCTGTTGTAAGGTAATGTGCTTCCACTTAAAAGCCCAGAAAGTTTTGTGTGAAAAAGAAGACAGATTAAGCATCTCTCTTATGAGCCAACACAGCCACAGCCACACAGGGTGCTGCATTTTTTTGGGGATGTGCTGTTGTCCCTGTAGCACAGTTGGTAGTCATATAGCCAAGCTTCACAGGAGATGCACACATTTTCCAAGAAAAAAATGTTTTTACATATTGACATAAGAATGTACAATAACACACAGGTCTTTAAGAATACACACTTGATATGTCCTATGATACTTTGATAAGGAGAGGTTTACATCTGTTTTGTATACATGTTTTTGTGTTTCAGCAGAGTATCTCTGACTTGAATGTATGTGTATCTGCTGTTAGACATTTGTTTACCTTTTTCCTGTCTCTCTAAGCCATTACAGGGCCCAAGTGTGCATTCAAAAGGGAGAGAAAAAAGTCTGTCTCATACTTGATCCAAGTCTTCTTATATTGACTGTTAAATGTGATGCCTGCTACAGTGCTTTCTAGCACAAACAGACCTGATAAAGTGTGTTCCTGAATTATTTCCCCTTTCCTTCCTAAAACACATTAATCAGATCTATCTTATCCTATAGATGCTATCATCCAATACCTTCATCAACCAAGAACAGCTTATCTGCATCCCTAA
Organism: Protopterus annectens; assembly: GCF_019279795.1. NCBI lineage: Eukaryota > Metazoa > Chordata > Ceratodontiformes > Protopteridae > Protopterus > Protopterus annectens. The sequence continues at coordinate 910,196,376 of NC_056729.1, forward strand.
ATTATTTTATGTTTTTGTCTTCATAAAGTCTCTCAGACTGGATTTAATACTTCAATCACAACTTCACTTTTGCACTATATACATAAAAAATCTGCATTTCATGATTTTTCAACCCACCCTACCTCACTACACACACACACACACACACACACACACACACACACACACACACACACACACACACACACAATATTCACCAATATTCTGTGGATTTAACTGGTTGTTTTAAACCATGATGAATAAATGAACCTAGGAGCAATTATTACATTCAAATTATGACCCTAACATCTTCTCTTTTTTATTTATTTTTTAAATTTGGCTTTAAAACAAATCAATCATAAAACAAACAAATAACTATTTATATAGGTCACCAGCTGATTAATACATCAAAGTTATATGTGTCAACAACAAGTAATATTTTTCAAGCAAGTCTTTACGTTTAAGCCAAGATTGTTATGAATGTGTAATATTAGAAGTTCTCATCTTAATAGTATGTAATTCACTACTGCAAACAATGTTTGCCATACTAATAAATTCAACACTAGAGGGGGTAACTTTACTTTTCCAGTTTTTAGTAATTACTTTTCTGGCCATATCAAGAATAGACCAGTCTATCTGACCATACAACTTGAATGAAGTTATTAATTTCTTTCCAAAAAGGGGAGATGACTTCACATTCATATACCATATATGTCCAATCAGTTATTTCAGAATCACATCTCCAACATTTAATTCTATTTGATTTATACATAATTGCAATTTTGTTACGAATGACAAAAGCTCTGTGTAAGAATTTCCAAATGAAAATTTTCCAATATAATGAAGATGTGGTTTTATCTTTAGATTTTAATTTTATTTTCATGTATTCTTCAGAGAAGCCTTCATCATTAATTATTGAGGAATAGTTCCTATAGGAATTGTCTAAATATGTGAAATCTAACTTAAGAATTTTATACATTTGTGACAAATATGATTTATTTTTCATTGCCTTATTATTGGATTTTTTTGTTTGTTTTGTTTTTTTTAGATGTTCAATGTGTCAGCCATATGAAATTCAAAGTTCTAAGACTTCGATCATCGAAATGAGACCCATATATATATATATATATATATATATATATATATATATATATATATATATATATATATATATTCATCAGTGCCATTTAAGAACTGATGCCAATAAATTAAGTTACTTTGTTGTTTCAATACTAGCATTTTGTTGAAGTTATGAGTTTCTAAGCAGTCATTTGTATATGCAATTGGAAACATAGAAAATATTAAGTCTTTAATACAATGGTTAGAATATGTGAACTTTTGGAAAGAGGAAATTATGTTAATTAAATAGAGAATTTGAGAAGAAGGTGTAATTCCATTTGTGCAAAAATCTTTTAATAACCAGGTAAAACTATTAGGGACTATTTATTTATGGCTGGTTATGATATATTTATTATTTACTAATACTATTTATTGACGTATTTGTTTCCATTTGGAATCATAAGATGAATTTATTCACAATGCTGTAACTTTTATAGTTGTTGAATTAACATACAATTGAATATCAGGCAATCCTATTCTACCATTATCCCAACCTTTTGATTGCCAATCAAAGGAAACTCTTGGTTTATTACAATGTAAAAAAAAAAAATTAAGCAGAAAATTATCTTCTTCATCATTTTTTTGGTGGTGATAGCTTTGAAGATTGTAAGACAAACAATATTTTATGGAGAATTACCATCTTAATAAGCATTAATCATTCTTCCATGGTAAAGAAGAATTTGTTCCAATTTGTGACTAAACTTAACATTTTATAAACAACTTGTTGAAAGTTTGTATCATGTCTTTACTATTAGAGATAATGGTTATACCACGGTATTTCATTTGATTGCTATTCCAATTGAAGTTATTATATTTTTGTATTTTTTTAATTTATTAATAATCAGTAATGTACTTGTTTTATTATGATTAAATCTTATGTTTGAGATTTCTTCAAACTGACTCATAGATCTAGTTATATGGTCTAATGAATGTCCTATTGTTAGTAAAATATCATCAGCAAAGAGTTGAATCTTTAGTTCAAAAATCTTCTTTTATTTGATGCCAATAATGTTCTTATTGGATCTACTACTATTAGGAAAGGGATCTATAGCTAATGCACAAAGAAAAGATGATGCTAGACAACCTTGCTTTGTGCTTTTTCTAATTTCAAGGAATTAGAAAGAAAATAACCTATTTTAACATAAGCAGAACAGTTATTGTATAACTTAGAAATTATTGCAATCATCTCAGGTGAGAAATTATACACTTTAAGTGTTTTAAATGGGTCTATAATAGTTTGCCAAAATCACATTGCAGCGAAAACCTTATCATTGACCCTCATACTACAAAATTTATTTCAGAGATTCACTAATTTACTGAGGGCAAGGAAATACTTGACCTACAGCACAACTTTGCCCTTTTCTCCACTGTAGTGTGATCTCAGGGTTGGTATATATTGTTAGGGGAAGGGTGGGGGGCTGGGATGTGGGTGCAAAGCCCACCTCTTGGGTGGGTTTGATTTGTTTGGCTGTCAGTCTGTTGTGCTATAGAGCAAGTATTTCCTTGCCCTCAGTAAATTCAACAAATCGCTAAAATTATTTTCGCTGAATTAGGGTCGATGAATTGGTTTCGCTGTAATGCAATTTTGGCAAACTAATATATACCCATTTAAACAGCTACGACCAATTAACTGAGTCAAAAGCCTTATCTAAATCGAGACTAGTGATATAAAGTTCTTTTTTATTTTTATCTGCATGACGAGGTGGTGGTGCTGTGGTAGCATTGTCGCCTCACAGTAAGATGTTGTCCTGTTCGATTCTCAGCTAGAGTGTCTTCTGTGTGGAGACATGTATGAATGGGCGTACCTTCATTGAAGGTTGTGCGTCAGGGCCGGCAACTCGTCATATAAAAATCTACTGCCAATCATTAGCGGACCAGAACTTCGCTGTGGCGACCCCTAACCGGGAAAAGCCGAAAGACACAACAAGTCTATTAATGCATTTATTCTTATTATATTATCCTATACTTGTCTATTTAAAATAAACCCAGTTTGATCATTCTTAATTAGTTTAGATATAAGTAGATTAATTCTGTTAGCTAAAATGGACATGGACATCTTACAGTCCACATTAAAAAGTGAAATGAGTCTGTATGATGAACACTTTGTAGGATCCTTATCTTGTTTTAAAGGGACTGTCTCCATAATGGGGGACTTCAGCAGTAGTTTTTATTTCTCTGTAGACCTTATATAATATTTTAACTTCATCATCCAATACTATTTTATATAGTTCTTGAATAAGACCATTGAAGCTCGGTGCCTTATTATTTTTTAACTTTTTTATTTGCTCTTTTATTTTTGTTAAAGTGAATAGTCTGTCATTTTTTATTTGTTCACTTGCTATTTAATTATTTATATTTTCCCTTAGAAAGTTTCAACTATATCATCATTATCTAGGTTATCTGTATTATTATTTATATTTTCATAACATATTTTAAAGCTCTCATGAATACCATTCATATCCAATCTTCTTTATTTTTTTTATTTATATGTTTACTTGAAGGAAATACACCCCGGGGATCACTTCTGTGGCTCTGCTTGACAGGGGCACAGGAAAATAACTTTCTTGGGTGGCATAAGTCAGGGAACCGTGTTGGCTAGGCTTACATAGGCCTTTGGGCCGATAGCCTAGTACCTACCTATGAACCTATGATCCTTTGTGTTATAATTTCTTTGACATGATTTATTTTATTCATTTTATTTGATCTAAGAGCAAGTTTATGCAAGCTTAAAGGGTTTACTGAATGTGCCTGAAGTTTAAGTTTTTCCAGAGTTATTTTGATTTAGAATTTCAACATATTTTGTATTTAAGTTTTTAAGTTAAGACTCACTGAGAATGTCATTTGTTTTTAGATTTAACTTCAGTTTGTCTATTTTGGACTGCAGTGTAGTCAATTATTTGCCCTATTCTCTTATTTTACTAATACACGAGCTTGTAACTCTTCCATTTAAGGAAGCCTTTAATGAATCCCACAGGACAATGTCAGATACTTCACCATTCATGTTTCTTTCTTGGAAATGTTTGATCTCTTTAACATACCCATCTTTGAATTATTTTATTGTAATAATGTATGCTGGTAATCTCCTGTGATGTATTAAATTGTCAGAGATAATATTAAAGATTACAGCATTATGATCCGATAATGGACATGAAACTATTTAAACTTCTCTGATATGTGACAACAGATTGTTTAAGACAAAATTTTTATCAGTATTTGTTTGTGTCCCATATCTATATGACTAGTAGGCAAATTGGGGTCTATATAATGTTGTCAAGAGGGCTGTTCATCAAACACCCTTTCATCGACATGTAAAATTCGAAGTACCAAAACTCCAAATGGCCAATTAAGAATTTTTTTTCCCAGGGGAAAAAAATTGCTTGGCCAAAAACAAACAAAACAAACTTCAGACCCTATGAAGTGGGAGGGACTTTGCCTCCCACACTACCCAATGTGGGGGGCTGTGCCCCCCCAACTAAATATACCAACTCTGAGACTGCACTGCAGTAGAGGAAAGGGCAAATTCCCAATGGCAGACAAGTGATTTTTCCCCTTGAAAAAATTTGCTTAAGTGGCCATTTGGAGTTTTGGTACTTCAATGCTTACGTGTCAATGAAAGGACATTCAGTGAACAGCCCTTTCAACAACATAATACAGACCCAGTAAATTGAAGTGAGTTTGTTTTCCTTAGCTCCTATATATCCTTTAAAATGTATTAGATTTACAAAATTCATTAAGTGTTTGGCTGACGATGTGATTCTCAGCTTTCTATCTGCAGTGGAATCTTTGTCTGTTAAAATACAATTAAAATCACCAGCCATTATGACTTCAGCTTTCATGCAATAGGCTATAGTGTCTAAGCAATTTTTTTGCATCTTTAGCTCCAACCCCTGGAATCCAATAATAGTTCAACAATGTATATATATTTTTCTGTTCCACTAAATTATAACAATGCTTAACATTATACATTATACATTATGCCATTTTAATCAACATACGTAACTTTTACTTTGGGTATTACTGGTGAGTTTTTCCATAAAATGAGGGTGCCTCTTCTTTTAGCTCTAAAGCCAGAACCTGCTAAAATCAAATGATTCTTTAATGAAAGTTTATTTACGTCTATATTAAGTAAATGTGTTTCCTGTAAAAATACTATTAAAGCTTTATGTAACTGCAAGTATTTGAGCAAACTCCCCTTCTTTACTGGATTATTCATTAATATTAATAGATATGCATTTAAAATCAAACATTTATATATGAGAGAAAAAACACAGGTATAATTATAATATTATGTACAGATCTTATTATATACTTTATATATAACAATTTGAAATCTTCAGCTATGGACAAAACTTTTGAAACAAATAAAACATTATCAAATGATATAACCCTAAAACATTCTACCATGGAATAATGTATTCCTAGTGTGTTGAAAAAGATGAACAAATTATCTCTCAAACTCTCCATTAGACTAACAATGCTTAGCTCATACTTATGATTCATATTAATGTGTCTCATATTTTAGTAAGGGTCATCTTAAAAATCCTGTCAGTGAGTAATTATGAATAAGAAAAGTTAAAACAAGTGTTCAGAATCTTTATTATAAGTTGACCAAACTGAATATCTCTATAATCATATTTCCCTGTACCTCACAGTATCTCCCTAGTCTACTATAGGGAGGAAGTCAGTTGTTCTTTTCATATTTTTTAATTTAGAGGGCAGATGATTTTCTATTTTTTCTATTTTATTTACTATGTGTAAAGTTGTTCATAGCATCATAAATTAGTACCAGGTTAACTGTCCTTGTGGACCATTCCAAGCCTAGCCAATTACCCCATGTGAGAATCAAATCCTGTACCAAGAATCAAATCCTGTACCCTGTGCCTGTAAGGTGAAAACCTTAACCACTATGCCAAGCTCCCATACTTGTAGATATATTTATATTCTTTAACTATATACATATTTACTCATTCTGATCTCTTTCTGCTTCTGTTTGTATACTATGTCTTGTACTATTACTATGGCCTTAGGTTTTATATTTTAGCTATAATCCTAGTGTAGAGTGTCACATAATAGAACATTTATATTTATCCTTATATATTTGTTGGTCTTAAATCTAGCACTACTGTTAGAATTAGTCCTATTTTTCTTTAAATCATATGTCAAATAGTACCTGAACAAACATATGAAAAATCTTCCCTTTTAAGATTCAAACTTTCCATAATAAATTATTTTGAGATATTAAGTTTTGTTATCATTAAAAAGATAAAATAACAGAGAAGCACAATTCTAATTTTTTTTTATCAGCAGTGTCATTCTATAAGGCTAGTATATAAATTATCCTTTTGGTATACTACAAGCATTCAGAACTATGTAATAACTGACAGTGGTTTAGAATGCAATTCACTGTCTTTTGCTTATTATCTAACTTGTGTTCTTTGAAATCTTAACATATGATTCAAAATATTATGATTATGCACTTTTAGACAAGAAGAAGTAACCTGGACATTTCTAAGAATTTTCAGAACTCCTGCAGCATCACTTAGGCTTTCAGGCCAGTTATTTTACATTAAGAGGGTTCGTGGTCTGCACTCTTGTGGGAGGAGAGGCTGGACTCTGCCCTTCTGAGCTGGGAATTTCTGATTGAAGGCTTATAGTGCATGCATATCTGAACTGCTTCTTACTGAAGTTGGTGCACCTTGTTTGCTGTGGCATAGACTGGATTCGGGCCTGCTGGATCTATCTTTGTTTGTGTAACTTGAGCACTAATCCAGGCATTCTCTAAAGTATTCAATTGTATTTATTACTGCTTGGTAGTAACTTGATTAAAGTTTAGCTGTCATTCTAAGTCTTTTGGATTAAGCACTTGGGCTTCAGACCAGTTGTTTTACATTAGGAAGGTTTGTGGCATGCACTGTGGTGGCAGGACAGGTAGCTTTCATCCTTCTAAGTTGGGAACTGCTGATTGAGAGCCCAGTGTCTGTTATTCTTAAAGTGTATTAGTTCTGGTTTAGGCACTTGGGCTTCAGGCCAGTTATTTTACATTAAGAAGGTTTGTGGTCTGCACTCTTGTGGGAGAAGAGGCTGGACTCTGCCCTTCTGAACTGGGAATTTCTGGTTAAAGGTTTATAGTGCCTGAATATTTGAACTGTATCTTATTGAAATTGGTACACCTTGTTTGCTGTAGCATAGACTAGATCCAGGCCTGCTGAATATAGCTTTGTTTATATGCTTGTTGTTTGTTTGCTTGTTATTTCCCTGGAACGCTAATTCCACCTAATACGCGGCTTCTCAGCACTTCTGTGGCTCACTAGTGATATCTGCATTGCTTACTGTACTTATTTCCTTGTTTCACTTGAAAGAAAGTTACTGTTTGTCGTTTTTGCATTTAAGTTACCTGTAACACATTGCACTTAAGTTACCTGGCACTTGCTCACTAAAGCAATTATATAAGTCAGCACTAAAAATTAAAAGCACTACACCCTCACTCCCCACTGGCCCTGGTTTTCAATTATTAAGGAATTCCCAATATTATTCTAGCATGTCCAAAGGTCAGTTGTCAATCTCCTCTCGGTCCAGCTGGTGAATCTGGGAATCTTGAGGCAATGTTACAACTGCCTCATGTACACAGACAACCCTCTCCTCCTCCCAACAAATTCCAACACATGTGAGAGATGCAACCATATAGCCAAACTGGAGGCTAAGCTCTCTCAACTCAGTACTGGCATAACCAGTCAGGAGGAGAAGGAAACCATACTCACTACAATTCCAGTCTCACATAGACCTACCACGACAGCAAACCAAACACATAATCACACAAAAACATACTCGGAGGCTCTAAATAAAGATCTGCTGAAGCAGCAGAGACCTCCAAAGCAGACACCCAAGCAGCCACTACCCCAAAACAAAACACGTGCAACACATATCTCACAAAGCCAGTGTGCCAAACAGTCACAGCCCTTAAGACTAAACAACACACCTGATCACTTGTAATAGGTGACTCTATCGTCAAGCACACTGACGTCCCGCTCACCAGGCTGAACAAGGAGAGGGTCACAGTGAGCAGCCTGTCGGGTGCTAGGATCCGCCACATAACACAAGCACTCAGGTCACTCCAAGGCAAGTACAAATATGACTCAGTCATTGTCCATGCTGGTGTGAATGACCTGAGACGTACCTCCCTGGACTACATGAAAAGAGACATAAAGGAGCTCTCTGAGCATGTAGCCCAGGCCGGTATGACCCTGACCTTGAGTAGCATCTTACCCTCACCAAGAATGATGCCACAATATGAAGACAAGATAATCAATTTCAACAATTGGCTTAAGTACTGGTGTCATTCAAAGGGGATCCAATGCCTGTCAGCTTGGGATGATATGCTCGACAAGCCACGATGCTTCGCTAGGGACGGCTTGCACCTGTCACCCCTGGGCTTTCGGATATTGGCAAAGGCTCTTGCTACCCCATAGTGCCTTTTTTAGGCAAGGCTCAAAAGACAAACCCACCTCCATAGGTATCACAAGGGATAAGAAACTAAGAGTAATGCTACTCAACGCCAGAAGTCTAAACCTCAAGATGCACGCACTCAAAACTCTCCTTAGCATGGAGAACATCGATATCTGTGCAGTAACAGAAACCTGGTTCAGGGCTCCTGAGAGCACCCCAGCACTACCAGGTTATACCTCATACCATGCTTTTCGGCCCCAAAACTTGGACCGAACCACAAAAGGAGGGGAGTATCGATATTCATCAAAGATACCCACACCTCCAGGTTGGTGGCAAAGCACGAAGCATCAGAGACTATCCATGTGCAACTAACAGTGGGTAAAACTGCCTTCCAGTTTATAGCCTGCTACAGACCACCCTCCCAAACCCAGGAACCCCACTCAGCCTTCCTGAGAACACTGGAAAATATGAAGGTCTCTCCAAACACCATTATATTGGGTGACTTCAACTACCCAAACATAGACTGGGACCATTACTCTAGCTCCAACACCCTAGCCCAAAGGATCCTAGAATTTATAAACTCAAATGCTATGGAACAACTTGTTACCACTCCCACAAGAGGGGAAAACATACTGGACCTGATCATCACCAACATGGGGACTCTATGCTCCAGACCAGAAGTGTATCCCTCACTGGTAAGATCAGACCATAAACTAATCTCACTGGATATTCACATCCCGACCCCACCCCCTGCCCAGAAAACCACAGTGAAAAACTTCTATAAAGCAAATTTTACACTCCTCAAAACTGAGGTGGAATCCTTCAAAGGCCCGGCCTGTGGAAAATACAGCCCAGACTGCAGAATCCTTTATAAATGCATTCTATGAACACCTTCAGGAATGCATGGATCATGCGATCCCAAATAAAACCAAGACCCAATCCTCCAAAGGCAGGACGTCCTGTCTGGTGGACCCCAGCCATAAACAAACTATACAATAGAAGGAGGAAGCTACTAAATGATAAAGCAAAATCCCAAAAAGGGAAGGCATCACTGATCAGTATTAGCAAAAACCTACGGGCACACATAAAATTGTCTAAGGCCAGCTTCGAGAGAAAAATTGCACAGGACACTAAGGATAATCACAAGGCTTTCTTTAGTTATATTAGGAACCTGGGTGGTAATTCCCAGATATGCTCAGAATTAGTCCAAAATGACAAAAAATACACCGAACCCTCAGACATTGCCAACATCCTAGCTGACAGGTTCAGCACAAACTTCTCCCCCCCCCTCCCCACCAAAAGGGCAAATATCTATCCCAGCAGAGTGCTGCCCCCCTGACATCTCAGATGCTCAGGTAAGAGCCGCCCTCTCCAAAGCAAAAAACACAGCATCAATGGGACTAGATGGTGTCCCGGGCTGCGTCATACATGAACTCAAAGAAGAGCTAAACCCAAACATAAAACTACTGTTCAATCTCAGCCTTACTACAGGATATGTGCCCAAAGAGTGGCGTACAGCAACAGTGGTCCCTCTCCATAAAGGTGGTGCCTCAACGGATCCTGGAAACTATCGCCCCATAAGCCTGACTAGCTTGGTCTGCAAAGCTATGGAAAGGATCATCATGGACCTCATAAATAAAGATATTGGGGACCTACAAACACTGGATCCTACCCAGTTCGGCTTTGTTAAGGGCAGATCCTGCCTCTTAAACCTGGTTGATTTCTTTGAAACAGTCACCAAGGCCATTGACGAGGGGAAGGTGGTCCACACAGCCTACCTGGACCTCGCAAAAGCCTTCGATACAATACCCCACTCGGACATTATAGATAAGCTCACCAGCTTAAATATAAACCCCTATGTCACTAGATGGATTGCAAACTGGCTCAAGGACAGAACCCACATGGTTAGAATTGCTGGAGCCATGTCAGACTCCAAACCAGTTACAAGTGGTGTCCCACAAGGCTCAGTCCTGGGACCTCTCTTGTTCGGTATATATTTCTCGGAGGTACAGGCCAACACGGAAGGACTGTGGCTGACCAAGTTCGCAGATGACTGCAAACTGGGTGCCATAATCGACTCTCCAGCCGACACAAGCATCCTCCAAAAGGGCCTCATAGAAACAGACAACTGGTGCCAGTGCCATGACCTCAAGCTAAATGCCAAAAAGTGTATAGTCATCCCCTTTGGCAAAAACAAAGTGCCCACAAATTACCACATAGGTGGAAATCCATTAAGTACAGAAGAAGTAATTAGGGACCTGGGGACCCAAGTTGATAGCAATCTCTCATTTGACAACCACGTGGCCAAAGTGGTTAGAAAAACATTTTATATAGCCCACCTAATCATGAAGGGATTCACATCTAGGGGAGGTCATCGTGCCTCTTTACTCATCCCTCATCAGGCCCATAATTGAGTACAATGCCCTTTTGGGATGTACCTTACCAGACACCTGCAGCAACTGGAAAGACCACAAAAGTACCTCACCAAGAGGATCAAAGGGCTCAAACAGATGCCATATGCTGCCCGGTTAAAGAAACTCCAGCTCTACTCAGTGGCATACCGCCTGTTCAGAGGCGATCTGTGCCTGACGTATAAAGCCATGTCCAACCCGGAATTAATGGACATGCTGCACCTCAGAAAATCCAAATCCCATCGAGCTACGCTCGAGACTTGAACCTCAGCACTGAAATAAATAGGACATGCTGGAGGGACAGATTCATAACCCAGAGGCTCCCTTCACTCTGGAATAAAATCCCAGTCCAGGTTAGGCAGAGTCCCTCATTGACTCTCTTCAAGAGGAATCATGATGAGTGGATGGGAGATCGTAGGTTTACCCCGGGTATCACTTCTGTGTCACTGTTAGATAGAGGCACAGTATACTAACCTCGAAAAAGGGCATAGCAAAATAAATTTAAAATGGGTGGCGAAAGCCAAACACATTCTGGCTAGGCTTATAAATGCCCTAGGGCAGATAGCCTAGTATGAACCTATGAACCTATGAACCTATGAACGAAAGTGTTCTCGCTGGTTTTCATGGTAAGGGCTTAAAAATGAACAGTCCATCAGTTTACAATTCATGCAAAAATGCTAGCAAGCAAATCTATGCCACCTAAACACCACATATCAATCCCACAAACCTCTCCAAAACCACCAAAAAGCCAACAAAAAACATCTCAAAATATCCCAACTGCTAAAAAGTGATTGCAAATATTTAATGATTCAGCAAGCACTATTTGTACAAGATGTTTACTATAAAGCAGACTGCATTTTTTAAAGGAGACATAGCATATAAACTTGCCTTACAACAATGACAGTTATGTGTGATCCAGGTTTAACTTGTAAAAGCATTACTGTTACTCTAATTATTTGACATAATTCCAATAATAGCTTTTATATATGTAAAAATATATATTTTATACTTTGTTTATAATATAGCATGTCTTTCCTGAGTGCTATTGCATGTCAAGTATACTGTCAGTGCCACACTATGTGACCATTTTAAGATCCCATAATTTAACTTAACATGCCTCTTTAGTGTCATGTTTGCACCTTATATTATATTTAATAATGCATTACTTAATTATGCCAAAATATCAGAAAGTGTGCCACCTAACATAAGTTTTATCATAATAATGATTAACTTTTAATAAAATAAATAGTTTAACCTTTTAAACTCTAAATGAAAATAAGTGGCTTTAATTTCATATATAGCTAAAATAATCAAACTCTTAACATTTTAAAAAGGGAACCAGTAACTATTTGAAGTAGGGAAAGAAAGAAAGAAATTATTTACCTTATAAAAAGTAATATTTAGCACTTTTTTATGAGTATTCAAGCACTTCTTTAAATTAATAAGAATTTATAACCATCAAATACATTGATTTTCATTTTTCCTTCAGTTTTTACTGTTTTTGTTTTTTATTAACCAACCATCTTTTGTTGCATTTCTCTTCACAGAAGTTTGATAGATTCCAGTCCATTTCTTCTGTTTTTTTTTCTAGGATTTTATTTTTCCGTATGAAGTCCATTGCAACTTTCGGTGCTAAAAATCTTCTTTTCATCTTGAAGGTGAATCCTTGTTTTTGCTGGAAACAAGATTTGTGCCTTAGTATTGTTTTTCTTTAAGCTTTTAACATGGCACACATGCTTTATTCTTTGACATCACTAATGTTGAACCGTCATTGTCAAATATTATAGTATTTTCTTTCATTTTAACTGGATAATTAGCCCATGCAGCTTTTAAGACTAAATCCTTAACTTGACTTAAGAAATGTTTTATGACCATTAACCTTGGTGAAGGTGTGTTTTTTTAAAGATGAGTTAGAAAGTTATCTATGTGCCCTTTTGATGCCAAAGGAAAAAAGCTTCAGGCAGGTTCAAAGTTTTAGGCAGCCATGTATTAAGAAATTAAATCATACAGTCTCGATCTTCTTTTTAGGAATCAGCAAATACTGATGTTATTCCTTCTATATCTGTTCTCTAAGTCTTCTATTTTTCCCTGGAATAAGTTTTGTTTCAGAAGAAATTCAGTGTTATTCTCATTTTCACATATCTTCCATCAAATTCATACATTGCCTCTTCTATACCCGAGATTTGTGATGATTGTTGTTTAAGAAATTCACTCAGCACTTCAACTTGTTTTTTACATTCCTCTTTAAAATGTCCATTTTACTGTCTAATTTACCTGTCTTTACAGATAACTCACTGATGTTACTTAGTATAGCCTGTATGTCTTTTTCATAGAACTGCCCTGTACACTGGGCTTAGAGTGGCTCATTCTGAGACAGTTAGTTCTTTCTAGTTTTCTTGACAGGAAAAAAGCAATTAAAAGAGTTTTAAACGTGTTATTTTTTGTAGTAAATATTTCAGTAGATGTTCAACTATAAATCTACCAAGTTTTGAAATGTTCTATTTGAGTTTTTTACTAAAAATCCTGTCATGGATGTTAAAATGAAGCAGAGCTAAAAAACAGTGCTGTTTTCTGCTCACCATCGTGGCCGTGCTCCTCAACATGTACTCTTTACATGATACCCTAGTACTTGCCTCTGCCATATGCCCAGATCTTGGACACTGGTAACCTGATTGAGAAGCAAAGCAATTAAAATGCTAATCAGCTAACATTTTTGTTATAGTCAAAATGATTATAAATGTTATCAACCTTGTATCTACATCATACAATCTGACTAGGTCACATAATCTAGAATTATACCCTCCTGCATCTCCAGGATATAGTAAAGCCACTTTAATATTGCACTCCACATGAATACTAAAAACAAAGTGCAAAAGTACAAAAAAAGCATAAATTCAGTAAAACATAACAATCCCAATCAGAGTACATGGCAATCGCCGGAACAAGCCCTACAAAACTGTAATAAATAAACAGTACCTTTACAAAACAAACAGCATCAGACTTACCCAATTTAGGGACCTAAATCTTATCTGCAACATGAATAAGACATGCTGGAGGGACAGGAATGTGTCTCAGATACTACCCCTTCACTGGAAGAAGCTTCCCAGCCATGTGAAGTAGAGTTCTTCCCTATCTCAACTCAATCATAACTTGGACCATTGGATGAGAAATCTGAAATTTGCTCCTGCTCTGGCACCTATGTCTCTATTAGACAGAAGCAGCCTATGCATGCTTGTCTACCCCTGCCCATGCCTAAATATACCCTTTAAAATAACCCTAAGATATTAAAACTTGTCAGACACGTTTAGGAAGCATGGCTAGGATTTAAAAGCTTCCCTGAGTTCACTAGCCTAGTAATCACCTATGAATCTTTGAACCTATGAAACCTATACTATACATGGCAAGTGTACAATTATGTGAGAGCTCACCATAACAATAGACATACACATTATAACATATAAGAATCTCCCAATATATATGCTAGCTGATTTCAGGCATTTTTAGTCGAAGAAATCATCCCACACCTGGCAGCCACAGATGATAACCAAGCTGCAAGAGATGCCAGACATTTCCTTCATTTATATGACTTTACGCAACACTTCAAGGGATAGTTATAAGTTTAGATTTTCTCGCATAAGGTCCCAAAAGCAGAAATGCTGCTTTACAGAAATAGTGTTCAACCACCAGTTCCAGAACATAAATACAGTGTGCATCTTAAAGTCAGTCTTCACTGTTGCTTCCTCCACAGACAGCAGCATAAAAGATGCATCTCTCAAATGCTATATTAAATGGTAACACACAATGCAAGCATGTACCCTTTCTGATCTGATAATGTACTATGTACAGGTTAGGTCTATCATAAGTAGACAACATATACACACAGTCTTCAGATATACTAATGCTGTAAGTGCTGCCAAAATTCTTCACTGCATGACAGCTTTTGATATATGCAATATTCAAAAATGACTACTGTCATCTCACATGGCCACAGTCACACTATATATGCAATTAATTAGATCATACGATCTTTAAGTCATACCAGTCTAAAGACCATTAAGGCCATGCCAGTAGCCACCATCCTATGGCACCTCCTACCTCCAGGAAACCATCACAAGAAAAGCCTGGAGAGAATTTGTGACTCCTCAGCCAATTAACAAAGTTACATCAGACTCAAAGCCTTAAAAGATCCACCTAGAAGTTTGCCTCCATAAAGCTTTGTATCAGAGCCTAGTTAACTTGTCTTAAACAAAGCAAAAGAGGAAGACGGTCTAGTATATAATGGTAGGGAACACCACAGCCTGCCCCCCTGCACATACAGCTATCATTCTTAACTTAAAAATAAACAAGAGGCATTTTTTTCAATAAATACCTATTCCTAGAATTAACACAGTGGTCAGTAAATCCATCACCAAACACTGGTGACATGATGTCATTAGTAAGACACTTGAAACTAAGAATAAATGTAATGTCTTAAGTCTATCTTTATAAGGCAAACCATGAAGACCAACAATTGGCCTTGTAAACATTATCTGGATTCTTTTAAACCTATAAACACTGGCTTTGGTATTAACACACATTGCTCAGTCATAATCTATATGTAGCCTAATAAGGGTTACATATAAGGGTAATATCACCTTGCTATCCCTGCTGCTAATCGTTCTTAGAATGCCCTTCTTTAACCCATAACTGTTAAGCAAGGCAGCAGATGCATGGTCATTGAATTTAATTTGGTTATCTATAGCTATCCCACATCCTCAACACTGGTAGATGCTGGAATAAGTTCATTATCTAACTAAGGATACCCATGGGTTAATGCCCCAAATTGAATGACACTACAATTTGCAGGATTAAATAACACCCTGTTAGCAATGGACCAGTGATGTAGATCATTTGCTCTCACTACCACCACAGCCTTTCCACCATTATTATACTTGCTACTCCATGCATTGCTGGAGAAAGGGATGGTAGACATCAACAGACTAAATAGAAAAGGCCCAAGCACAGATCACTGTAGAACACCAACATTTACAATGCTATCCTTCCTTTGAGTACTTATCTCTCACCATGTCTTTATAAGTTCTATCATGTAACCAGTTTGTAACCCACACTATAATGCATCTGTTTATTTTTCAGTCTTTCCATAACTTCACAAATACTATTTTGTGGCACAGATATAAAAGCCTTATTTAAATCTCCCACTTTGGTGGCATAGTGGAATAAAGCCCTGACTACAGTGTGCCAGTACCAAGTTGGGAGGTGGTTATGTGGGTGTTGCCTGTGATGTCCCTGATGAAGATGAGGGGTGTGCAGTGAAGGATGTTGTCTAAGAGGGGATAGAAGGACGTATGGCTGAGCTTCCACAAAGATGGAGCAAGATGTTGGACACTCCTATTGTGCTTCTGCCCTTACTACATCGCTACATAAGAAGAAGGGCAGGAAAACCAGGGGCAGGCCATAAAAGTAACTTCCCCACCCCTGGCAGTAGTAGAACAGCACCATCCCCACAGGATGCCTTTATGATCCATGTCTGCCTCAGTCATAAATCAGTGTTAGTCCAGGGGGTAGACTGGACTGACTGATAGACCTGGCATTGAATACAGGGGATGGCTGTCAGAATGAAGCAGGGGTGCAAAGCATCTCACCCCAAAAATGCCTTACTTCAATTTAAATAGTTAACGTCTACAGGAAAATTGCATTTGAGACCATCAACCATATTGGTGTAAAATTCAATAAATTTACTTAGGCAAGATCTTCCAGGTATGACTCTATGCTGTGAAATATTATATAGTTATCTAGTGGCAACAGATAATAGGTATGGTAGTATTATTTCAAATACCTTCCCAATTATGCTTGCAAGTCAATGATAATCAGAATAGGCACCATAACTGTTACCCTTTGGAAGTGGAGTTATTATGGCTTTTTTTTCCAAATTTCAGGAATACAGTTACTGTGCCGGGTAGCCTGGAAAAACAGGTAAAGCAGTTCAAAATTTTCAGAAGGATCTTAGATAGAAAATGTCAATTCTGCTTATCAGGCCCAGCTTCAGCTTTACATCTTATTGTCTTAATGGTGGTGCAGCTGCCTCTATACTGGGGCAGATTGTAATACTGATATCACTATTCTTACCTGTTATGTTGCTCTTGGGATTAAAAATGTTTAAAATTGTTTACACAGAGTATTTGCAACACAAGTTTGTTCAACAACCATTAAAGTATCCAACAACAGTTCAATGTTTTCAGAATACCCCAACTAAAATTCAAACACATTTAAAGAAGCGTTTGTAGTTGTCCTTGGTAGGAGTCAGTTTCTCTCTCTTTTTTTTTTTTTTTTTAATTTCTCCAAGTCTTTTGAGTTTGTAATACCATGACAGGAATAGACCCCATTCCTAAGTCAAACTATGACTAAAGTTCATGAAATTAGTTAGTATTGCTTCAGTCTTTGATGTTAGCCAGAAGTGCTCTTCACAGCACCCGTAATGTGCCCAGTAATGACTCCTTCTGCAATTCATATGGAGTTACATATATTGGTAGAATATCTAAGGATGATTGTAAATTCTTTTGCATAAGAACCATTGCTTCTACTACTATTGAAACTGTCTGGGTATCCTTCTTCCAAACCGCCCTCATTTCTGCCTGCAATTCCTGGTATTTTATGACTTTGTGTCTCTCTGTTCGTAAGGCACTGTAGTCACTAGGTGTCGCAATTTCAGTAATCAATGTACTTTTGTCTTCTTTTTATGGACTACTATATCTGACTTTCTCGCATCTATTTTTTGAACTGTTGGTAGTGGGTGATCCCATGTGATATAAACTTCATCATTTTCTGTAATGCTTTATGGCTTATCATCTTTCCAATGCTTTTCAATTACTTCAATATTATAATGCTTGCACAATGCAACAGTCCTGCCACATTATTATGCCTTTCAGTATACAGTCCTTCTGCCATTAGTATATCACAACCAGCAACAAGATGTGCGCCTGCTTCCAGTTCTGTTTTACAAAGCCTACATTTGTCTGTTTCTCCCACATGTTCAATGGACTTTGTAAACCAGTGTGTATGTAGTCCACTATCTTGGGTGGTCAGTATTAACCTTGTGTTTTCTGGTTTAAATTCACCTCTCCTTAGCCACTCCTTTGTTTGATCCTGATCAGCTTGAATTTGTTCCAAGAGTTTTCTATACTTACAACTATATTTATGCATTTTCCACATTTCTTGCTTTCTCATCTGATCCTTCAACTTATAGTCTTTCTTTAGATTTTTGGCACATTCAGTTACTGCCTGATTTTTATCTACTTCTGGTCTGAACTGCTTGACACTGATTTGCTTCTGCTAAACTAAACAGGTAAGCCATCTTAGACTTATTCTCCTCATGTTTTAAAATGTTCACTGTGTTTGGTTCTTGTGAGGTCAGCAGCTATATATGAAGTCCTACAATTGCAGATATATACATGTAATCAATTTTGAAGAGGCCCATATGTCCTTCAGAATAGGGAATATATAATCTTGGTATACACTGACTTTTATATAAATCATTTTATGAGCATAAAACATCCTTCTTGTTTTCCTGCCCAGCTGATCCAACATCTCTTGGGGCCAGTCAGTCACTCCAAAACTGTAAGTTATGACAGGAAGAGCAAATTGGTTTATAGCTTGGACTTTGCTCCTAGGTGTCAACTCTGCTTTCAGCATTAATTTTAGTCTTCTAAAATATTCTTTATTAAGTTTTATTTGCATTTGTTTATGTTTTATTGTTGATCCTTTATCAGTTCCCAAATATTTATACAAACCCTCTTGCTCAAGTTCTTTTATATCACATTCCTGTCCCAGACTGATGTTTTCTTGGTGCTGCAGCTTTCCTGCTTTAAAAGTTGCTTTTGCACATCTATCAAGACCAAATGACATTTTTATATCATCTGAGAAAGTTTTGACCACTTGCAGTTGTGTTTTCGGTTCCTTGTTTGATGAGCTATGCAGTTTTAAATCATCCACAAAAAGCAGATGAGAAGTCTTTACACTTTGTTGTTTTGTAGTAGCCAAATTGTAGCCATTGCCTAATCTGTTAAGTAAATAGCTTAAAGGGTTAAGGGCAAGACAAAAGAGCAGTGGTGACAGAGTCACCCTGGAATATCCCCTTTGAATTTTTTATCCCTAGAATAATAATTTGTCCTTTATCATGGCTTAACTGCAAAGTGATTTGCCACTGTTTCATGGTCATTGTTATGTAATCAATCAGTATAGGGTGTATCTTATATATTTGTAAAGACTCTTTTATCCATGAATATGGGATACTATCAATTTTTTTTGTAATCTATCCACGGTATGCTTAGATTATTCCCCTTTTTACAATTCTCCATTATGACTTTGTTTAACAACAAATTATCCTTTGTTCCATACGACTTTCTATTGTTACCCTTTTATTCAATTGCCATGATTGAGTTTTATTCTAAATGACTATAAGCTCTGTCGGCATCAATTCCAGTGTATATTTTATATGTTGTTGGAAGGCAAGTTATTTATTGGTCTACAGTTATTAGGTTAGCTTGCAGGTTCGCTCTTAAGTAGCAGTATTGTTTTTTCTGTTGTTAACCAGGTTATTATCTGTTCAGGATGTGATCAGTGATCATATAAATAGTTCTTACACATGGCTAATTCTTCATGTTAAGATGTTAATACTTTTATCCAGAAGTTAGGTACTGCATCTGGACCTAGGGTTTTCCAGTTAGGAGCTTTACCTAATTCTCTGGCGTCTATTCTGATACTACACATTGCTTTTATCACATCTATTTTTTTGAATATTTCTGTTGATCTGTTCCCTCTTCTATACTCTTCTAACAGTGACACTTCTTGTCTTAACTGCTTTGCTTCTATGATGGCATTTGATTTCTCCCCTTCCTTTCCCTTAGTGTCCTGTGTTTTTGTGGTAAGACTTTATCTGTTATTAATTTTGCTGCACAGTAATATACCCATTTTACTTCTGTTCTATCACATGAATCTCTATGAATGGTACTAATTGCCGTGTTTATTTGTTTTACAAAACGTCTAACTTTTGAAGTTTTATTGACCTTCTGTAGTCAATTTCTTTCATTGATCTTAATAGGTCTGTCCATTTCTATTAAATCAAGCAGCCTTTCTCTTAGATCATTTTCTTCTAAACTGTGGGCACGTTCTTTGTTCTCCATTTCCTACAAGCATTCTGTAGAACATTCCAGAGCATCTTCCTTTCACACATTCTCTTCAGTCTCATCCTGTGTCATCTGTTGGTCTTTCATATGGGAACTCACTGACCTATCACACCAAAACATTGACTGAGACAGAGTTGTCACAGTTTCCTGTTCCTTGCCTTGCTGTGCAACTGCAGCTAAACCTTTGTACTAGTTTCTTATGAAAGGCTCCAAAGTATCTTCATATGGCAACTGATCAAATGTTTCCCACTCCACTTGTTTCTCCTTAATTTGGGGATCCATTGCTCAATCCTGCTGTGATGTTATCAGAGTTAGATTTTCTACACTAAATCCTTCACTTTGCAGGTAATCCATAACCTCAGATAATATTTCTTTAACATCTCCATTACTAATCCTCTTTTCTACTTATCCTCTTTGTTTTCTTATTTTTTGTATTGTAACATTTTCCATATCTGGATGCCTTTGCCTGTACTTCTCTTCAAATAGCTTTGGTGTTGTTCATTTTGTATTGATTAATTTTGCTTTCTCCTTTGCATAAATATTGTACCATATTAAATCTCTTTTTCCTTCCCATGTCCATATTTCTTCTTCAGATGTCTCCTGCTCCTCCTGTTTCTCCTTACATGGGGGACTTGTTCCATCATACTGTGATATAACCTGTATTAGACTTTCTACACTAAGTCCATCACATTCCAGATATTCCATAAGTTCAGCTTCTATTTTTTAAATACTACTTTACTAATCTTCTGTTTTCCATTGCCTCTTTGTGAACTTATTTTTTGTATTGTGAAATTTTCCCTATCTGGATGCCTTTGCCTGTATTTTTTAATATCTTTGGGGCTGCTTTTTTGTATTGATTAATTTGGCTTTTTCCTTTGCATAAATATTGCACCATGTCAGATCTCTAATTCCCATGTACATGTGCATTTTTTATACCTTTCAAATATCTCTAGATTTTGTTCTTTATATTTTTGTACTTCTTCAGTTGCTTCTTTTTCCAAATAGCCTATGGTTTCTTTTTTACATGTTTTTCATAAATCTGTTGTGTTAATAAACACAATTTTTTATTTGAATCTTCTGACAGTTTTTCTTGCATTTGTCTTTCCTCTAATTTCTCTTTTAATCTTTTTGTATATCTTCTGTCTGGAAATTCTGGGCTTCTTGCATAATAGTTGCAATACATAATTTCCTTCTTATCCTCAATAGTCCAATCTATTGTCTTTATGGCTTTTTTTTTTTTGCCCTATCAGTTTTTGTGATTTTTGTGGACTACTACTTCCTTCTACAACAGGAGGGCCAGCCTCCCCCTGTGCCTGGCCTAGCCCCATTGTAGGAAAGTATCCGTGTCTTGAGGATTCTACGCTGTCATTTTTTCCAGTCCTGGCTCCAGTGTGCCTACCAGGATTGGGCACTTTTTTATCCTTTGTCTTGTGCACCCAGATATCTTTTTTTATTTTTTAACCTACTTCTGTCCATGGTATGTGTATATATATATATATATATATATATATATATATATATATATATATCAGTGTTGTCTTGGTGAGATTTTGTGAAAAACAAGGTCCACCTCATGAAAGTACTCAGCAAGACTTGAGGATGATTTCAATTCCAGCAATACTACTCTCCTTTGCTTGCTGATTTATCATCTCTCCATTTAGACACCTTTTTTAATGTCCCTAAGTTTTTTGGGTTTCTAATACCGTGATGGGAATGGACCCCATTCCTAAGTCAAAGTATGATCAAAGTTCGTGAAATTAGTATTGCTTCAATCTTTGATGTTAGCCAGAAGTGCTCTTAACAGCACCCGCAATGTGCCCAGTAATGAGTCCCTCTGCAATTTGTATGGAGTTATATGTATTGGTAACCTATCTAAACACAATCATAGATTATTTTTTATAAGACCTGTTGCTCCTACTACTACTGCTGGAACTGTATGGATATCTTTCTTCCACATTGTTCTCATTTCTGCCTGCAAATCCTGATATTTTATGACTGTGTCCCTCTGTATGCAAGACACTATAGTCACTGGGTGTGGCAATTTCAATTATCAATGCTACTTTTGTCTTCTTTTCATGGACCACTATATCCAGTTTTCCAGTATCTATCTTTTGAACTGTTGGTCATGAGTGATCCCATGTGATGTAAATTTCATCATTTTCTATGATGTTCTGTTGCTCATGTTTCCAGTGTTTTTCAGCTACTTGGGATAATAATCTATCCAAGCATCTCCCTGTTATCATTGGTGTCCCATAGGGATCTATCCTGGGACCTCTACTATTCTCCATATTCATTAACAACCTTTCTACTAATCTACCTCTACCTACCTGCATACAATACATGAGCGACTCCACTTTGATTTGTAAAGCAACCACCTTATCTGAACTCCAGGCCACCACCCAATCAGTATTCAACCATGTTGAAAACTGGTTCCAACAACATCATCTCCCCCTTAATGCCAAAAAAAACAAGCTATTATTATTTACTCCAACTAACAAATCCACCCCACTAGATTTCTCTATTACCTCCATTGATGGTACAATCATAGCTCCTGACCCAACTACAAAACTCTTAGGTGTATTGATTGACCACAACCTCAACTTTGATGCTCATATTAATGCCACCATCAAAATTGTAAACAGAAAACTTGGATCCTTATATAGAATAAAACCTTTTCTTACACCAGAAGCCAGAACTACTATTGCCCAGACCCATCTGATCTCCACCCTCTTCTATGCCTCGCCAGTTTATACGAATCTTTCCAAAAGCAACCTAAACAAACTGTCTACTTTGTATAACAATATTGCCAGGTTTGCTACTGGGTCCTCATTTAGAACACATCACTGTCTAAACCTAAAACTTCTAGGATGGCTTGAACTAAACAACCAGCTAAAATTTCAACAACTCTCCATTACTCATAAAATATTATATCAACCTAGTAAGACTCCTATTCTCAGTAGCCTTATCTCCCCCTACACAAACCTTTCTAACCTTCGCTCAGCAAATAAACTACTGGTTACCTCCCTGAAATCCCACAACAAGGCAGGTGATTCTCTTTTCTCTAATTCTGTGGGGAAGGTTTGGAACATACTTCCCACTAATCTTACATCTCTTTCATCATTACCTCTCTTTAAAAATCAACTAAAAATTCACTTAAAATCTCAATGACTTTGTCCTTGTACGAACCCAGACTAGCCCCCCCCCACCACCATTACCTTTTCTACATCTCTCCTCCTTACCCACTTTGAAGTATAACAGCAATTCCTCACTCTTCCCCTTCCTAGTATCTTATTCCCAACATGCTATTACTGGGCATGCTCCTTACTACTTATTCATTCCTCTGTGAACTCTTATCTTCCCACCTCTTACATAAACCTTTCTATTTCTTCCACTTTGACTATAATTACTTCCGCTTGTACTTACCCTCCAGATTTTTTCTCCTACTTCCCTATCCTCTAAAATTTCACCATCTACTCTGTGTTTTACACCTTACATTACCTTTTTATTGACCTTTCATAACCTTTTTATAGCATTTTAAAGACGCATTCTTACCCTATATACTAATATTGAATGATCTATCCCTTTCTCTTGGTCATAATACTGCATTCTACCTTATTAACCTACTTCTCACAATCTGTTTATTTTTAGTTTCTATATAACCTAAGCTGATGGAGAAATTTTTATTTACTTTACATATTACATGTATCCTTTTTTGTATTGTGTTTCTTTGTATTGTCTTGATTTTATCTAGTTTAATAGCGGAGCTTTTCTCCCCGGGCCTCTACTGAAAATGGACATATATCCAGCTGGACTAGCCTGGTCAACAAATGTAAAATAAAATAAAATAAATAAATACTTTGGTATTATAATGTTTGCACAATCCCCAGTGCAACAGTCTTGCCACATTTCTATGCCTTTCAGTATACAGTCCTTCTGCCATTAGTATGTCACAACCAGCAACAAGGTGTGCAACAGTTTTCAATTCTGTTTTACAAAACCTACATTTGTCTGTTTCTCCCACATGTTCAATGGACTTTGTAAACCAACATGTATGTAGTCCACTATCGTGGGCCACCAATATTAACCTTTCGTCTTTTGGTTTGAACTCACCTCTCCTTAACCATTTCTGCATTTGATCCTGATCAACATGAGGTTGTTTCAGGAGTTTTCTATACTTGCAACTATATTTATGCATTTTCCCCATTTCTTGCCTTCTCATCTGATCCTTCACCTTATATTCTTTATTTTGTTTTTTGGCACATTCAGTTGCTGCCTAATTTTTATCTACTTCTGGTTTGATTCCCGCTTGACACTGATATACTTCTGCTAGACTAAGCAGGAAAGTCATATTAGACTTATTCTCCTCATGTTTCAAAACTTTCACTATGTTTGGGTCTTATGAGGTCAGCAGATATGCATGGTGTCCCGTGATTGCAGATCTATACATGTAATCAGTTTCAGGGAGGCTCATACCTTCTTCAGAACAGGGAATATATAATCTTGGTATGCACTGAGTTTTATAAATCATTTGATGAGCATGAAGCATCCTTTTTCTTTTCCTATCTTATCTATCCAACACCTTTTGGGGAAGACAGTCACTCCAAAACTCTACGTTAGGACAGGAAGAGCAAATTGGTGTATAGTTTGAACTTTGTTCCTAGATGTCAAGGCTGTTTTCAGGATGAATTCAATTCCAGCAATACTACTCTCCTTTGCTTGCTGATTTATCATCTCTCCATTTAGACCCCTCTTTATAACATACCTTATGTCTGGCCTGGTCTGTAAAGCATCATCTAATCCCACTATGACAGACCTGTTGTACATCTGCTAAGCAAATAGCAACAAAATTACCCAATCTAGGGACCTAAACTTCGTCTGCAACATTAATAGGACATGTTGGAGAGACATTTATGTATCTCAGAGACTACACCTTCTCCAGAACAGGCTTCCCATCCATCTGTAGTAGAGTTCTTCCTTAAACCAATTAAAACATAACTTGGGTCAGTGGATGAGGAATCAGAAATTTACCCCCAGTCAGACCACCTCTCTAGCAGAGAGAAGCATCCTATAAGTGCTTAACCACCCTTGCCCAAGCCCACATATGCCCCTTAAAATAAAACTAAGATATTAACATTTGTCTGATGAATTTGGGTGCATAGCTTAAAAAGGCCACTTGGGGTTATTAACATAGCAATCACCTGTGAACAGCATTTTTACAATTTTTTTATAGCTTTCTGAAGACTAGCTGGAAATTTCTTTTTAATTCTTCAAAACTATTTCTTCTTATCAAGATGTTTTTGAAGAATGTGAGTCCACGGGGGGCAATGGGGACTTATTAAACTTTTAACTTTGTGATCTAATCTCCACAGGACTAAATTGATTAAGGAATCAACACAAACATAAAATATTTTCTATTTTTCTGCAATAGATTTCCCACACAGCATATCTCCCCTTTTCCAGCTGTTTATTTCATTCACCATAACAGGTTAGTTGATACATTTTTAAAGCTATGCATAGCTGTGTAGGACTCTCACACATATAATTAAACTTCTACTCCACCCCCAGATGATGTAAGTTATCTGTGCTAGAAACAACTGAACAACCTGCTACACAGTTGGGATTCTTGAACAACACCACATCCAAGATGTGTTGGAACATTAACAATTTGCTTATAATTCGATAGGAAGTAGTGATCTATTAATATCTCCATAGTTCCTCCTGTAGCCTCCCCTATGCCCCAGTTATATTTTGGTGCATTAAAATCAGCAGCAATAAATAAATACATACCCATCCTGAATGCAGCAGCATACTTAAATCACATATTTCTCATTGTCCATACTGCTAATGTTGGGTGGTCTATAAAAAGCAGCAATCATAACCATGTTCCTACCCAGCTGATTGTTAGCTGCTACAATTTCATTGCGGAACTCCTATTTACATCTCGACAATGTGATCATATATTTGATATATATATTACTACACCTCCCCCATTCCTGTTTATTCTGTATTTATTATAACTTCCAAAACCTGCAAATTCAGTAGGATAATATAAGTTGTTACATCAGGACTCTGCAACCTAAATAATAATGTAGTTGGTAGATGCTAACAAAGCTTTAAATTTATCTAATTGTTTGAAATCCTCACATTAATAAAAAGATAGCTGAGGTACACATTTTAAATGTGCATCTATCAAATTGAACTTTCTTGCTACAGTTCTTTTTAAGAAGACAATAAACTGCATGAATAACACACATATACATGTAGAGAGAATTTAGAGAAAGTGTTCAAAAACATAAACATGTACTTCATTTTATTACCCAAAGGCCTGTACTGCAGCACAGACATAGTCTGATGAACCGTATCACATAATCCTAAACAGGAACAGAGTCAAAGCCCCACCAACAAAAGAGCTGGCAGCATAATTTATTTTCGATCTCAAGATATCCTAGTCTATGATTCTCTATATCATATGAAGGTAAAACATAATATGCATACCATATATGCACGTTATGATTTACTATATACAAGCAATATGTTGCTGCATTCATCTCATTATATCATGAATGTAGTTTCTGAGCATCAACATATTTTCCCTGGTCCCCTTCAATAAACACATTACACAAAATGACATTTGATGACCTTTATTAAACTTCCATAAACATAACTTTATTGACCAATATTTTAATTTGTTAATCACAGCACAAACATCCATATAACTGTTAAGTAGGGCAGCATGACCTCTCTTACATCTGCTCACTTATTTTACTTATCAAGCAGCATCCCATCATTCACTTTCATTTCCCACTTATTGAATTAAACATCCAACCATATAATCAGAGCCCTTACCTGCACTCACTTACCTTTACTTATCAAGCAGGGGCCAGCTGCTCACTTTCATTTCCCAGCTCACTAAAATGAACATCCAGAGGAGGAACAGAAGAGTTGACAAGCCTGGCCCTCTTCTCGACCCATGAGCCTGACCAAGCTGTTCCCCCTCCTTCATATCAAAACTTCCAATAAGCCTTCCAAACCAAATCTAACCACACATTAAAAAGGTTGAATCCAAACATCATTCAGTGTACTTCATCCTCTCTGAACCATACTGGTTCCCTGTCAACCTACAAGGCTCTATCACAAATACACAAAGCAGCCAGTTTTTTAAACAGTTGAAATTAAACTGAAGTTCCTTCTCCAATGCCAAATTTAATACCCATACCCTTGTATAACCTCTGTAAATCAAACATACCCTCACTTAACCTACTACCCTCAGTAGCTTTATAATTATTCCCAGGTCATCACCTGCCAAATGTACCACCAAAACACTGAAATCCAAACACCATCCAAAACAAAGCAAGTCCAACTGCATGTTACCCTACCCAACTGCAATGTCCTTTTGCCATCCAAGGATATAATAAAGTCTAAAATGAGCTTTACTATGCTAAAAGATCAATTTAGTAGTAATCCAACCCCTATACCCACTATATGTTAAGGCAAAACATCTAATGACTGGAATAAGATTTGCTGACCAACAAACCACCACTTTAACGATTTCAATACATCCATAAAGCCAGTACCCCCAAATGGTAACCCAGTGAACCTCTGTTTCCCAAAACCAACCCTCATAACAAAACTTATCTTGTCAATAGCCACAGTCTGTCAATGTTCCCACTATCAAACCTTCCTCAACCCTTCAAACATATAAGCCACCTTCCAAGATCTAGTAAGGTCACATAACTATGTCACCTGTGCAACTACAGTAATTGGAACTAAATCTACCCTTAATCCATCCTTGTCTGAAATATCACCCCTCAAGTATTTTTTTCTTTTTTTTTCTTTTATTTATTGCATAGCCTTCACCTCTAGTAAATCAAGCAAACCATGGCCTGCATTGACTAGCAACTTCAGAAACACAATGTCTTGTTTATCCCTTCAAACTTCTGCATAAATGGAAAACCTGTTCCTCACACAACACACAGGCATACCTTGGAATGCTCTCTCAAACCCTTCACCTAGACATAGAAAGGGCTCAGTAACACATACCTCCTTCTGATTGCCTGCCGATGCCAAATCCAATGAAAAACAGTGCTAAACTCTCAAAGTAGCACTGACCACTGAGTATCCCATCCGCATAGCCTTGCCACAGGAACTCAAATCCAATTACTATACCCCTGAAATCTGACCCACCATCACATTGTTGTGACTCCACCCCATCTGTGGACAACTCCAAACTCCCCATAAACAATCCCCAAACCTGCTTTACCCTGGCCCTGATATATGTCATCCTCACCTGCCCCGACGCTACTCCCAAACTGCATCAACTCTGACATGCATTAATGAGCACCTAAAAAGTAGGATTACCTGCAACCTCATTGTGCACCACTCCAGTGACTGTTACATCCAGCCTATCGAAATCCACCACCTTTCAAATCCACTTCTTTCAGGCCACCGACTGATTCCCACTCTGCACTCCTCCATCTGCAAAAGAAAAGAAAACTGTAAATCCTCTACACACACCGACCAAAACTTCTCAATGACATTAGGTGCTGCCAAGAGCCTACCTTGGTCATCAACAGCACAGCCGCTACACTATCCAACCTCCCCATCCTCAATAACCTGGCACCACCATATCCCCCAGCAAATCCTTTCACAGCCAGCTAAGGAACACCCTGCAGCAAAAATGGTCTTATGCCACAAGTAGCAATAACTGAACCTATGCATTACATGACACCTACTAAAACACAGAACACAAAGTGAGCTACCAAATCGACTATGTTACTACCAAACACTGTGGATGAGAAATAATTTAAATATCAAAAACCTGGGTCACCTCATTATTTCTGTAGAAAAAAACAATAATACATTGTATGGGCCAAGTTAACTTATTTCTTAACCTGTCTTGGGAGCATTTCTGTAAGCAAGCCCAACAAGACTATCCTCATACAAGCACTCTTACCCAAATTAAAATATTAAAGAAAACTACACATTCGTCTATTACAGAGTGTGACCTTGGCAGCTTCCATGTGCTGCTTTGTTCTACAAGTGCTTAACAGCAAAATGTACATCACTATGAAACTTAGAATACTTCAAACAATGAGTAAAATACCTCCATAACATACACATACCTCTCAAGTGTACCTCATCTCAATGAATGTTCATCATTTGGGGTCATAAAAGTTCATGTTCCACAAAGTTCCACATCAAAAGTCTGTCACACATTCCATGTTAACAATCTAACTGATATCCATGATAAATATTTCATTAAAAGACCTAATCCATAAATAATCACATTTTAACCAACCTATGCTTTCTAGTTAAAGTTTGTTAGTGATCCATTAGAAAATATTCCACCTTTTACCCATTTATTACACATTCTAACTGGCAGTGCAACAAGTGTTAGATAAAAAGTGTGCACATAGTAGCTACTCTCGCCACCTCAGAAAAGAAACCATCTTCAACCAAACACTCATTCTCACATGAGACAAACAACCAGATCACTCTTTTATGGTATCCCATTACTTACCACTTCAACATACTGAAAGGGTGCCATACTTACATTTCATTTTCACTTTGATATATGAAATGCCTGTGACCTCATTGCCCACTCCTGTGATGGCCAGCTCCGAATTCTTTTGCCACAGGATACTCCACCTCTGCCTTTCAAAACAATTCTTCAGATTCCACGACAATAGCTGCCCATTTCTGCCACAAAGCATGTGCACCAGCCATCTAGGCAAAAGAAAATACTATTAGAGAAAAGACAAAAACAACCTGTCCTTGCCAGTCATCTTTTTTTTTTTTATCTGTGAGGCAAATGCCTTAACCAATATGCCAACCCCTAACAACAAATCCACCTCCACCTACATTGATACCACTAATTCCATACTCATTAACTCCAGCCTTCCCCTCCAATTTCATACTCAGCAAATCCAGCCTTCTCCTATAGAACCACAGCATGCACCCCTAGCCCTCCCAGTAAAATAGCTCCAAGCCCTAAACTTGTCCTTAAAATGACAAACCTTTACTTTACATTTATGAAGCAAACACCATAACCATTATGCTTCCCACTACCTCTACAACCTTCTAATGTGAGAAATCTGAACAAAATGTGACAAAATGGGGAACAGGTTTTAAATATTGCAGTTTGCTAACAACAAACTTTTATTTACAGCTGCTTCACCACCCATGAACCGCCAATTAAACTGATACTCCCACAAATCATACACCACCATTGAAGACCAAAACAGAATGAACCCCACTCCTGCCTCACCAAGACCAAAGCCACACCAGAGAAAGAGGCCCCAGTGCTAGCAATCTCCTTCTGGACACGCAATCCAAAACCCAAATGCACACCAGCAGCCAATGACCCCCATTGACCTGCCAAATCCATGCCTCAACCCCCGCAGTGACCATTCTCCACAACCACAGGCAGTCCCACGCAAAACCGCCAAGCAGTGGCAGCCCCAACATCTGCAACCCTCACCATAGAAAAATGTAGAAAAATTTTCTAATTCTGATAGTTTTGTTCTTTGTCTTACTGTTTACCACAACTTTAATCCTATAAACTTATAGTCTTCATTGATACTTTTGAGGTAAATAACAGCTAGTCCTTCAACTCTGTTCACATCTATAGCTTTCCTAGTGTCTTATCTAACTTCATTAACAGTTAGTTGTGTTTGTCAGTTTTATTTCTGCTGAA
The DNA here is from genome assembly GCF_019279795.1 of Protopterus annectens. Taxonomy (NCBI): domain Eukaryota; kingdom Metazoa; phylum Chordata; order Ceratodontiformes; family Protopteridae; genus Protopterus; species Protopterus annectens. Next base: position 910,227,206 of record NC_056729.1, read on the forward strand.
ATAATCAGTGAACTTACCCCTGCACAATCTGGTATCTTACAGTTAAAACCACTGATATGTCCATCTGTTGATTCTTGGACCCTTGATTTATATTACAGCTAATGCCTGATGTGATGGTGCATTCTTTTTTGACTCACAAAATTCATTAAATATTAACTTTAAGTACAGAAGTCTCTCCTGTTCCTTCACTATAGCTGGTTTGCTGCACTTTGATGAAGTGTGGTAATAAGTCATTATTTGATTCCTGGAATAATCATTGAAGTGTACTTGAAACAGCATCCATGTAGAGTGTCTGATCCCACTACTGTATATCAATTATGGATTTTGATTAACTTTTGTAAAATGTGCAATAATTCTGCCTCTTCCTAGGAACACAATACCCTCTGAGTTAAATATCCTCATTAAAATTTGTTTGTTGTTTTTTTTCTTTCTCTGGCTTGTTACTGTTGCTTAGAGCTCAAAAGGAAAGGTTAAGTTTCCCTCTCATGAACAGAAAACAGTTCCTGTTGTTGTTTTGGTCAAGCAACAGTATTTCTTTTAGTGAAAACACCGGCAATAGTCCCTGCCCACCACCATAATGGTTAAGAAGTCGCCACCACTGGCCACCAACAATTACACACAGGTTCCTCAAAGCCCACAAAACATCCTAATCACCCATCGGCAGACCTGCCAACACCCACTGCAAAAGCTCCAGCTACAACCAATACAGTGGGGCCACAACAGTCCAGAATAGGGACAGATCTAAACATCTCTCCCACCTTAGAAAGCTGTTATATTAACAGCACTGATGTTAGCACACAATTCCTTAAAAACATAAATAAACACAAGGGCATATAGTGACCTCACACCATAGCAATCCACGAGCAAACCACATACTTCATACAGAACAAACCCAAACATGAGGCAAAATCTGGACACGCTGCGAACTCTTCCCCAGAACCGCACCACATGCCTCCCCCTGAAATTCTAAAGCATCTTATCACGCAGTCACTGCGACTATAAGCATGCCACCAGCCAGCCACAAACTCCATGACAAGCAAAACACATGACTCATTTCCAGCTGGACACCTGTTCTGTGCCTCTACCCCCCCACCAGCTCCAACACAACTTGTTTATATTTATACTAGATGATCAGTTTGTAAAGTATTGCAACAAGTCTATAATGTGGAAGAGGGGAAAAAATTAAAATATATATATACATTTATATTTATATATATAAAACTATACTCACCAACCACCACCACCACCACACCAACCCCAGGCGTATCTGTCCTCCAGAATACCCATAGGTCTTCTCAGACATGGCACTCGCCTTAGCAAGTTCATGACAAAATGTAATTTCTTACCCAGTTACACTTGCATAAAGCCCATAAACCCCTCCCTACACTTACCTCATTTCCTCCCAATCATCATATATTCCCATTTAACCCTTTCATCCCCCTGACCCTCTTAATTCCAATAAAATTTTTTCCTAACTCCCACCTGAAGATGTCCCTGGACAAATTGGTTTGTTACCAAACCTCATTTGGCTATATGAGGGTGTGTGAACAAGATGGCTATCTGAGAGTAGCAACTGATGAAAGCTCTGTGACTGAAAATATAATCAAAAATTTTAAATTTGGAGATACTTGTTAGCTAATTTTATTCACTAATCGAGTTCTTCAAAAGCTGTAATTTTTCTGTCAGAATTTCATCTGCTTGGTTAAGAAAGAAGATACTTCAACATGAGTCACTCTAGAAATGGTAGTCAGGATTCTTGATTTAAAAAAGACATGCACTCACATATATCTAGTATGCAGGATGTATTACTTAAATAGACAACTGGATACCAAACTAGAAAGCTTCAAAGAAGAGACCAGAAAGAAGATGAAACATTTAGAAATTCTTATGAAACAACAAATCAGCAGTATGGAAGAAGCTTTAAATGATTATGAAGGGAGAATAACTGAAGATGAGTCTCAGACTGAATTTCTTTTAAAACAAAATAACTGTATCATAGAAAAAGTTGATGAGTTAGAAAATAGACTGAGATAAAATAACATTACAATTTATGTTATTCCATAAAGTATGAGGGAGACAATATAATACATTTATTAACAACCTGGCTACATAAAACATCAAATCTACTTGAAATTTACCTTTGGAATTGAAAGGGTACATAGATCCCTGAGAGGACCTCTGAAGAAGGAAAACTCACCACCATGTTCAATTATAGTTAAGTTTATGTCTAGCTTAGCGGCATGGTCCAGCTCACCTATAAAAATAAGTGAACATGTAGTCAGATTTGACAATGATTATTCCAGTAAAGTAACAAGTAAAAGAAATTATGTTTACCACTGATCAAGGAACTTAAAAAGAGCAATATTAAAGCCACTTTGGTGTTTCCTGTATTATTTATTTCTGAAGAAACCAAAACATTTAACACACTGAATGAGGTATCCACTTTTGTTGACAGCAATAAAATCCTAAATAATGCTGAAGAAATGGAATGGAACAGTATATCACTCAAGAGACAAAGTGAACTGAATTCTTGGAAAACTGTTTCAAATTTTCAAAAGCTTAAAAACAAGTGACTTTTCTTCTCTGATTGTAGGACTTTTATTTTCTGAAACAATAGATCTGCCCTTTAAGTAGAAGGTTTACATATGTAAGTATGTATTTATATTTTAAGCTAAAACATTTTTCATCATAAGGAATATAAATGGCTAGTTTTACTGCTTTACTATATATACACTGAAAGACTTAAAGTATTTTTAAGTGTTAAACAAATACTTCCTGTAAGACAATACCATTAAATGATAAGCAATAGAACTGATAACTTTAAGATGGGTCTATATCAATTTATTGAAGGTTCAGTCCTGCAAACCTTCCTTCATAGAACCATATACAGTGAATGCCCACTTCCACGAATATTCAGTTCAATGAATTACCTTCCCAGGGAAAGTAATGAGTTGGCCAGCATTTGGAGCACCACACAAAGTACAGTATTTTAAACCCACCCAGGTGTGGGCTCACCCACCATACTCCTCCTTACTATATATACTAACTCCAAGGTCACACTACAGTGGGGAAAAAGGTAAATTTCTAATGCTGGGCAACTTGTTATTTTCCCTGGAAAAGTCATTTTGAACTGAATGTTTGTGGAAGTGAATATTCCCTGTATATGGTTTGATGAATGAAGGTTCGAGAAAATGAACCTTCAATAAAGTAATATACACCCCTTTAAGACTATATAAGTTAAGAATTTTATTTTATTTTTTTAATTTTCCTTAGTATATGCATTGCTGGGTTAACTAAATGTCATATCTAAGTAATATGCTAATTAGAAGTGTTAAAGTGCTGGTGATTTTGTTTTCTTTGTTCCTGAGTAACACATTCCATTCACAGGTCATTTATTGAGCAAGTAACACTTAAACAAAGCTTGAGAATAAAATAATGTTCCAGTTATGTCAGAATGTTGGATTCTTACTCTCCTTGTTTTCCACCTTGAGCTGTTCTGAAGAAAATCTAGGTCAAAATTCATCACTGATGTCTGTGAAAACAGGCAGAAACTTTGTTTTTCTTTCTTTTTCTCAAGTAAATATGTGAGAAATCTACTCAAAATAACATATGTTTCTCTTCTTGAAGAACTGGTAAAACAAAAGCTATCATAATGTTTTATATTGAGTTGTTACTGACATATAATTTGCTTACATTTTGCTAAATGTTAATACCTTATGTTGAAGTGTTATTTAACTCTGACTGTACATATTAGTGAAAAGAAGTAAAATTAGATGCTTCTTACAGATTAAAACCGTTCAATTCTCAGCTAGAGCGTCTTCTGTGTGGAGATATGCGTGAATTGGCGTACCTTCATTGAAGGTTGTGCATCAGAGCTGGCAACTCGGCACATAAAAATCTGCTGCCAGTCATTAGCAGACCGGAGTTCTGCTGTGGCGACCCCTAACCAGGAAAAAGCCGAAAGACACAACAACAAAAGAACTAAGAAGAATGAAAATTTTACAGAGGAAATTAGCATCTTCTGTGTGCTGTGAGTTGCCATTTTCACATGCTGTTATCAAATTCTAATGTCAGGATGTGAAGCTTAGATCATCATTCAAATTAAACAAGCAGGAATTTTTATATATATATATATATATATATATATATATATATATATATATATATATATATATATCTAATGTGGTTCCCTTCAAAGCATCTAATTCTCATAGCATTAAAACTCAAAACACTGAGACCATAACATCGGAAATCCAAAACACTGAAAACTCATAACATTGAAATTCATCTTCTTCTCTCTTCTCTTTTGGCTGTTCCCATTAGGGGTCGCCACAGTGGATCATCTGTTTCCATTTCTTCCTGTCCACTGCATATTGCTCTGTCACACCAACCACTTGCATGTCCTCTCTCAACACATCCATAAACCTTATCTTAGGCCTTCGTCTTTTCCTCTTATCTGGCAGCTCCATCCTTAGCATCCTTTTCCCAATATACCCAGCATCCCTCCTCAGCACATGTCCAAACCAACACAATCTCGCCTTTTTGACTTTGTCTCCAAACCGTCCAATCTGAGCTGACCCTCTAATATACTGGTTCCTAATCCTGTCCATCCTTGTCACACCCAGTGCAAATCTTAACATCTTTAATTCTGCCACTTCCAGCTCTGACTCCTGCCTTTTTGTCAATGCCACCATCTGCAGCCCATACAACATAGCTGGTCTCACTACCCTCTTGTAGACCTTCCCTTTCACTCTTACTGGTACACAAATCACTCCTGACACTCTTCTCCACCCATTCCACCCTGCCTGTACTCTCTTCTTCACCTCTCGTCCACACTCACCATTACTCTGAACTGTTTATCCCAAGTATTTAAACTCATCCACCTTCGCCAACTCTACTCCCTGCATCCTCACTATTCCTCTATCCACACACATATGCTGTCTTAGTCCTGCTGACCTTCATTCCTCTCCTCTCTAGAGCACATCTCCACCTCTCCAGGGTCTCTTCAACCTGGTCCCTACTCTCACTGCAGATCACAATGTCATCTGCAAACATCATAGTCCATGGGGCCTCCTGTCTGATCTCTTCTGTCAACCTGTCTATCACCATTGCAAATAAGAAAGGGCTCAGAGCTGATCCTTGATGTAATCCCACCTCCACCTTAAATGCATCTGTCACTCCCACTGCAGACTTTACCACTGTCACGCTACCCTCATACATATCCTGTACCACTCTTACATACTTCTCTGCCACTCCTGACTTCCTCATACAATACCACAACTCCTCTCTATGCACCCTATCATATGCTTTCTCAAAGTCCACAAAGACACAATGCAACTCCTTTTGACCTTCTCTATATTTCTCTATTAACACTCTCAGAGCAACCATCACATCTGTAGTGCTCTTTCCCGGCATGAAACCATACTGCTGATCACTAATCATCACTTCCCTTCTTAACCTAGCTTCCACTACACTTTCCTATAACTTCAAACTGTGACTGATCAGTTTTATCCCTCTGTAGTTACTACAGCTCTGCACATCACCCTTATTCTTAAAAATAGGTACCAAAACACTTTTTCTCCACTCGTCAGGCATCCTCTGACTTTCCAAGATTTCATTAAACAATCTGGTTAAAAACTCCACTGCCATTTCTCCAAAGCACCTCCATGCTTCCACTGGTATGTCATCTGGACCAACAGCCTTTCCATTTTTCATCCTCTTCATAGCTGTCCATACTTCCTCCTTGCTAATCTGTTTTGCTTCCTGATTCACTATCCCCACATCATCCAACCTTCTCTCTCTCTCATTCTCTTCATTCATCAGCCCCTCAAAGTACTCTTTCCATCTGCTCAACACACTCTCCTCACTTGTGAGTATGTTTCCCTCAATATCCTTTATCACCCTTACCTGCTGCACATCTTTCCCAGCTCGGTCCCTTTGTCTAGTCAATCAGTACAGGTCCTTTTCTCCCTCTTTAGTGTCCAACCTTTCATACAACTCTCTATATGCCTTATCCTTAGCCTTCACCACCTCTCTATTTGCCATGTTCCTCATCTCCTTATACTCCTGTCTACTTTCTTCATCAATCTGACAATCCCACTTCTTTTCCAGCCTCTTCCTATGTATGATCTCCTGTACTTCCTGATTCAACCACCAGGTCTCCTTGTCCTCCATCCTCTGTCCAGATGTCACACCAAGCACCTTTCTAGCTGTCTCCCTTACCATCTCTGCTGTTGTTACCCATCTATTTGGTAGCTCTTCACTGCCCCCACTGCCTGTTTTAACTCTTCCCTGAGCTCCACCTCACAATCACCCTTTTTCAACTTCCACCATTTGATCATTGGCACTTGTCCTTCTCTTCTTGATCACCAACGTCATCCTACAGACCACCATTCTATGCTGCCTAACTACACTTTCCCCTGTCACCACTTTACAGTCTCCAATCTCCTTCAGACTGGCCCTCCCGCATAGGATATAATCCACCTGTGTGCATCTTCCTCGACTCATGTACATCACCCTATGCTCCTTCTTCTTCTTAAAATACGTATTCAACACAGCCATGTCCAGCCTTTTCACAAAATCCACTACCATCTGACCTTCTGCATTCCTCTTCTTAACACCATACCTGCCCATCACTTCCTCATCCCCTCTGTTCCCTTCACCAACATGCCCATTGAAATCCACTCCAATCACCAGTCTCTCACCTTTGGGAACACTCACCACCACTTCATCCAACTCACTCCAAAATTTTTCTTTCTCATTCATCGCACACCCAACTTGCGGAGCGTAATCACTAACAACATTCATCATTACACCATCAATTTCCAGCTTCGTAAACATCACTCTATCTGACACTCTTTTCACCTCCAAAACACTCTTAGGCTCATAGGTTCATAGGTTCATACTAGGCTATCTGCCCTAGGGCATTTATAAGCCTAGCCAGAGTGTGTTTGGCTTTCGCCACCCATTTTCAATTAATTTTGCTATGCCCTTTTTCGAGATTAGTATACTGTGCCTCTGTCTAACAGTGACACAGAAGTGATACCTGGGGTAAACCTACGATCTCCCATCCACTCATCAAGATTCCTCTTGAAGAGAGTCAATGAGGGACTCTGCCTAACCTGGACTGGGATTTTATTCCAGAGTGAAGGGAGCCTCTGGGTTATGAATCTGTCCCTCCAGCATGTCCTATTTATTTCAGTGCTGAGGTTCAAGTCTCTCTAGCGCATAGCTCGATGGGATTTGGATTTTCTGAGGTGCAGCATGTCCATTAATTCCGGGTTGGACATGGCTTTATACGTCAGGCACAGATCACCTCTGAGCAGGTGGTATGCCACTGAGTAGAGCTGGAGTTTCTTTAACTGGGCAGCATATGGCATCTGTTTGAGCCCTTTGATCCTCTTGGTGAGGTACTTTTGGGGTCTTTCCAGTTGCTGCAGGTGTCTGGTAAGGTACATCCCAAAAGGGGCATTGTATTCAATTATGGGCCTGATGAGGGATGAGTAAAGAGGCACAATGACCACCCCTGATCTAGATGTGAATCCCTTCATGATTAGATGGGCTATATAAAATGTTTTTCTAACCACTTTGGCCACGTGGTTGTCAAATGAGAAATTGCTATCAACTTGGGTCCCAAGGGCCCTAATTACTTCTTCTGTATTTAATGGATTACCACCTATGTGGTAATTTGTGGGCACTTTGTTTTTGCCAAAGGGGATGATTATACACTTTTTGGCATTTAGCTTGAGGCCATGGCTCTGGCACCAGTTATCTGTTTCTATGAGGCCCTTTTGGAGGATGCTTGTGTCGGCTGGAGAGTCGATTATGGTACCCAGTTTGCAGTCATCTGTGAACTTGGTCAGCCATAGTCCTTCCGTGTTTGCCTGTACCTCCGAGAAATATATACCAAACAAGAGATATCCCAGGACTGAGCCTTGTGGGACGCCACTTGAAACTGGTTTGGAGTCTGACATGGCACCAGCAATTCTAACCATGTGGGTTCTGTCCTTGAGCCATTTTGCAACCCATCCAGTGACATAGGGGTTTATATTTAAGCTGGTGAGCTTATCTATAATGCCAGAGTGGGGTATTGTATCGAAGGCTTTTGCGAGGTCCAGGTAGGCTGTGTGGACCACCTTCCCCTCATCAATGGCCTTTGTGACTATTTCAAAGAAATCGACCAGGTTTAAGAGGCAGGATCTGCCCTTAACAAAGCCAAACTGGGTAGGATCCAGTGTCTGTAGGTCCCCAATATCTTTATTTATGAGGTCCATGATGATCCTTTCCATAGCTTTGCAGACCAAGCTAGTCAGGCTTATGGGGCGATAGTTTCCAGGATCCGTTGAGGCACCACCTTTGTGGAGAGGGACCACTGTTGCTGTATGCCACTCTTTGGGTACATATCCTGTAGTAAGGCTGAGATTGAACAGTAGTTTTATGTTTGGGTTTAGCTCTTCTTGCAGTTCATGTAGGAAGCAGCCCAGGACACCGTCTGGTCCCATTGATGCTGTGTTTTTGCTTTGGAGAGGGCTCTTACCTGAGCATCTGAGATGTCAGGGGGGCAGCACTCTGTTGGAATAGATATTTGCCCTTTTGGTGTGGAGGGGGGGGGAGTTTGCGCTGAACCTGTCAGCTAGGATGTTGGCAATGTCTGTGGGTTCGTGTATTTTTGTCATTTTGGACTAATTCTGAGCATATCTGGGAATTCCCACTCAGGTTCCTAACATAACTAAAGAAAGCCTTGTGATTATCCTTAGTGTCCTGTGCAATTTTTCTCTGAAGCTGGCCTTAGATGATTTTATGAGTGCCCGTAGTTTTTGCTAATACTGATCAGAGATGCCTTCCCTTTTTGGGATTTTGCTCTATCATGTAGTAGCTTCCTCCTTCTATTGTATAGTTTGTTTATGGCTGGGGTCCACCAGACAGGACGCCTGCCTTTGAAGGATTGGGTCTTGGTTTTGTTTGGGATTGCATGATCCATGCATTCCTGAAGGTGTTCATAGAATGTTTGTAAAGGATTCTGCTGTCTGGGCCGTATTTTCCACAGGCCTGGGGCTTTGAAGGATTCCACCTCGGTTTTGAGGAGTGTGAAATTTGCTTTAGAGAAGTTTTTCACTGTGGTTTTCTGGGCAGGGGGTGGGGTCGGGATGTGAATATCCAGTGAGATTAGTTTATGGTCTGATCTTACCAGTGAGGGATACACTTCTGGTCTGGAGCATAGAGTCCCCATGTTGGTGATGATCAGGTCCAGTATGTTTTCCCCTCTTGTGGGAGTGGTAACAAGTTGTTCCATAGCATTTGAATTTATAAATTCTAGGAACCTTTGGGTTAGGGTGTTGGAGCTAGAGTAATGCTCCCAGTCTATGTTTGAGTAGTTGAAGTCACCCAATATAATGGTGTTTGGAGAGACCTTCATATTTTCCAGTGTTCTCAGGAAGGCCGAGTGGGGTTTCTGGGTTTGGGAGGGTGGTCTGTAGTTTTACCCACTGTTAGTTGCACATGGATAGTCTCTGATGCTTCGTGCTGTGCCACCAACCTGGAGGTGTGGGTATCTTTGACGAATATTGATACTCCCCCTCCTTTTGTGGTTCGGTCCAAGTTTTGGGGCCAAAAAGCATGGTATGAGGTATAACCTGGTAGTGCTGGGGTGCTCTCAGGAGCCTTGAACCAGATTTCTGTTACTGCACAGATATCGATGTTCTCCATGCTAAGGAGAGTTTTGAGTGCATGCATCTTGAGGTTTAGACTGCTGGCATTGAGTAGCATTACTCTTAGTTTCTTATCCCTTGTGATACCTATGGAGGTGGGTTTGTCTTTGAGCCTTGCCTAAAAAGGCACTGTGGGGTAGCAAGAGCCTTTGCCAATATCCGAAAGCCCAGGGGTGACAGGTGCAAGCCGTCCCTAGCGAAGCATCGTGGCTTGTCGAGCATGTCATCCCAGGCTGACAGGCATTGGATCCCCTTTGAATGACACCAATACTTAAGCCAATTGTTGAAATTGATCATCTTGTCTTCATATTGTGGCATCATTCTTGGTCAGGGTAAGATGCTACTCAAGGTCAGGGTCATACCGGCCTGGGCTACATGCTCAGAGAGCTCCTCTATGTCTCTTTTCATGTAGTCCAGGGAGGTACGTCTCAGGTCATTCACACCAGCATGGACAATGACTGAGTCATATTTGTACTTGCCTTGGAGTGACCTGAGTGCATGTGTTATGTGGCGGATCCTAGCGCCGACAGGCAGCTCACAGTGACCTTCTCCTTGTTCAGCCTGGTGAGCGGGACATCAGTGTGCCTGACGATAGAGTCACCTATTACAAGTGTATCAGGTGTGTTGTTTAGCCTTAAGGGCTGTGACTGTTTGGCACACTGGCTTTGTGAGCTATGTGTTGCACGTGTTTTGTTTTGGGGTAGTGGTTGCTTGGGTGTCTGCTTTGGAGGTCTCTGCTGCTTAGGCAGATTTTTATTTAGAGCCTCCGAGTATGTTTTTGTGTGTTTATGTGTTTGGTTTGCTGTCGTGTTAGGTCTATGTGAGACTGGAATTGTTGTGAGTGTGGTTTCCTTCTCCTCCTGCGTGGTTACGCCAGTACTGAGTTGAGAGAGCTTAGCCTCCAGTTTGGCTATATGGTTGCATCTCTCACATGTGTTGGAATTTGTTGGGAGGAGGAGAGGGTTGTCTGTGTACCTGAGGCAGTAGTAACATTGCCTCAAGAGTCCCAGATTCACCAGCTGGACCAGAGAGGAGATTGACAACTGACCTTTGGACATGCTAGAATAGTATTGGGAATTCCCTTATAATTGAAAAAAAGGGCCAATGGGGATCAAGGTACTCAAGGAGAGTTTGTGAGGGTGTAGTGCTTTTAATTTTTTAGTGCTGACTTAGTGAGCAAGTGCCAGGTAACTTAAATGCAATGTGTTACAGGTCACTTAAATGCAAAAATGACAAACAGTAACTTTCTTTCAAGTGAAACAAGGAAATAAGTACAGTAAGCAATGCAGATATCACTAGGGATCCACAGATGCACTGAAAAGCCTTGTTTTAGGTGGAATTAGCGTTTCAGGGAAATAACAAGCAAGCAAACAACAAGCATACAAACAAAGCTAGATTCAGCAGGCCTGGATCTAGTCTATGCTACAGCAAACAAGGTGTACCAATTTCAGTAAGAAACAGTTCAAATATGCAGGCACTATAAGCCTTTAACCAGAAATTCCCAGCTCAGAAGGGCAGAGTCCAGCCTCTCCTCCCACAAGAGTGCAGACCACGAACCTTCTTAATGTAAAATAACTGGCCTGAAGCCCAAGTGCTTAAACCAGAGCTAATACAGTTTTAGAATAACAGACACTGAGCCCTCAATCAGCAGTTCCCAACTTAGAAGGATGTAAGCTACCTGTCCTGCCACCACAGTGCAGGCCACAAACCTTCCTAATGTAAAACAACTGGTCTGAAGCCCAAGTGCTTAATCCAAAAGACTTAGAATGATAGCTACACTTTAATCAAGTTACTACCAAGCAGTAATAAATACAATTGATTACTTTAAAGAATGCCTGGATTAGTGCTCAAGTTATACAAACAAAGCTAGCTTCAGCAGGCCTGGATCTAGTCTATGCTACAACAAACAAGGTGTACCAATTTCAGTAAGAAGCAGGTCAAATATGCAGACACTATAAGCCTTTAACCAGAAATTCCCAGCTCAGAAGGGCAGAGTCCAGCCTCTCCTCCCACAAGAGTGCAGACCATGAACCCTCTTAATGTAAAATAACTGGCCTGAAGCCCAAGTGCTTAAACCAGAATTAATACACTTTTAGAATAACAGACACTGAGCCCTCAAACAGCAGTTCCCAACTTAGAAGGATGTAACCTACCTGTCCTGCCACCACAGTGCAGGCCACAAACCTTCCTAATGTAAAACAACTGGTCTGAAGCCCAAGTGCTTAAACTAAAAGGCTTAGAATGAGTTACACCAAGCAGTAATAAATACAATTGAGTACTTTTAAGATGACACAAAAGCAAAATAAAGTAGGAAGAAACATGTTCATTCAGGATAACCCCTACCCCATTTCTGCTCCTATTCACACCATGATAGAACAATTTGAATCCACCTCCTATACACCTGGCCTTACTCCCCTTGCATCTGGTCTCTTGCACACACAATATATCAGCCGTCCTTCTCTCCATCATATCAGCTAGCTCTCTTCCAATACCAGTCATACTGCCAACATTCAAAGTTCCTACCCTCACTACCACACTCCTAACCTTCCTCCTCTCTTTCTGCTTTTGGGCATGCCTTCCTCCTCTTCTTCTCCTTTGGCCAACAGTAGTCCAATTTCCACCAGCACCCTGTTGGCTAGCAGTACTGGTGGCAGTCATTGTTAACCCGGGCCTCGACTGATCTGGTATGAAAATCTGTATTGTTGTCCGCATATGTTATTTGGCAGAGGTTTTACACCAGATGCCCTTCCTTACGTAACTCTACCCATTTATCCAGGCTTGGGACTGGCACGAAGAAATGCACTGGCTTGTGCATCCCCAGTGGCTGGGTTATAACACTGAAATTCATAACACTGAAATTGTATAACATCAAGTACTGTATCATCAAACATGTAAATGTTATAGTTTAATCTGTTACTCTTGTGGTAACACTATAAGATGTTGTAGTTTTTATTTATATAGTTATTATTTATATAATGTAGGAATTTATACTATTTATATAGTGTTTATTTTGCCAATCTGTCCTTGTTTTTAGGTAATACAGGTAAGTGATTTAGACATTATGTGTACATTCTGTATGGTGATCGCAATACACTGGGGTTAGGAAATTAAACTTTTTCCACTGTAGTGCAATCTTGGAGTTGGCATATTTAATTTACAAGGGGTGTGGGGGGGTGCAGGGGGGCTTGCCCCTCTACAGAAGCATAGTGAAAAGTGTGCTTGTTAGTCTGATGTTGTTATAGGTGTTGGGGATGTTATTGACATGTGCTTTGTAGTTTTCAACATTGTGATGCAAAGTTTCAGTGTTGAGTTTTCAATGTTGTGAGTTTTCAGTGTTTTGGGTTTTCGATGTTATGGTCTCACTATTTTGAGATTCGATGTTATGGGAATCAGATGTTTTGAAGTAGAACCACAGATATATATATATATATATATATATATATATATATATATATATTCAAGATTGTAATACTATAATTAATATGAAGAGTAAGCATCTTATGAATAATATGCAAATGCGCAAAGAATAAAATATTTTGTAAAACTAATAAAAGAGCAGTATCAGTAAGTTATGAAATATATACACATGCTGTAATCTTTAATAGAGAGATGTTGATTACATAGCTCTTTGATGGGAGATTCTAGAAATACAAAATATATAGAATAAGGTAGAATATCAGTGGGAAAATAAGACAGAAAAATATATTTAAATAACAAACTGCTTATAAGAAAGACGTGTATTACATATACCTGCATTTGGCAGAAATGTGAATGTACAAGATCTCATATAATTTACATAGAAAGTCATAAAAAAATTGAAAATAATCTGAAAGATGAAATTTGAAGCATGGTCATGTGAACTTTGAAGCTTTTTGCATGTTGTATGTTATTAGATTCACTAAGACTACCTGAAATAATTCATTTCATAAGTCAAAGCTGAAATTTGAATGTTATATTGCTGAATTAGTACATCCATTTTGAAAGAAGTAAAGTAGATTTTTCAATGAGTTTGAAGCCAGAAAAGAAGAATGGGATTTGAGTTAAACACATTGTAAGTTTTGAATACAACATAAACTACAAATATTTTTTTTATTCCATAGAAATAGCAAGACCTTCTGTTTGATCACAGTAATGTACATATTTTTATGAAGTTTAATAAGCTAAAGGAATTTTAAATATTTTGATATTTGTTATATTAAGAGTGTTAATTTTGAGATATAGACACTTACACTTTAAAAATTAATTCTTAGCTTTTGTTACATCTACAAAAATGTGTGTGGGCCAGATTCAATAAAGCCTACACTATAATAGTACACAATCCCCCGGATTCACTAATCTTCCGTGCAGGACTAGGCTAGTCCTGCATGGAAACACCCATTTGGAGCAGGATGGCAGCGCGCCATGCATATTAATGAAGGCGCGCTGCCCGATCTCCCAGGCTTACACAGAGCGTATACGAGTGCAGGGGGTGTGTCTGAGAGCAGAGTTCTCAGAATAAACATGCCCCTGCAATGTTGAACAGCAGAAAGTGGAAATAAAGGAGCGAGACCGCTCATAGGTGTCCACATATCCCCACCAAGAGTCCCCCATGTGTACAGCAGCAACAGGGCATAAAAATCAAAAGAAGAAACCCCTGTATTGTTTTCTAAAACTCTGAGTACAGCTAACCATAGGTGCGCGTGTGTGCCCATTGCTTAGCTACAGTTAAAGCAGCCTAAAAGGCTGAAGAAGATAACAAGGAAGATATATGCAATTGAAGCATCTCAGCAATAGTGTAGTGGGCAGAGCGTTTGACTAATGAGCAGGCATTTCCAGTTCGAGTCCCACTGCAGCACAATCTATTTTACATGGCAAAGCATAGTATATGCAATATTTGTATTGCAAAACCCACGAAATAACATATATTTATGAACTGGAGTACTGCAGGAAATGCACATGTGAAGAGTCAGTATCATAATGAATAAGGCACCAGTAAGCAAGTGTAAGCACAGATAAGCAGTAGTAAGCATATGTAAGCACTAGTAACCACGTGCAAGTGCGTTTGAGCGGGGGTAAGCACTGCCTACACAGATTAAGCAAAGAAGAACCTAACTGGGTATAAGAAACTGTGACCGGAAGTTAGCAGTGCTTACCTCCACGCAAACCTGTGCAAACCCACTTACAACTGCTTTAAAGTGTCTTAATCACTCTGTATCCAATGGCCGGTGTGCTGCACAGCAAAAAAATAAACAGCCTCTGCAAAGCTCAAACCCAGGACCATGCACACCATACACAAAACAATTTACCAGTAAGCCATGCCAGATATGCATAAATCGTATGTTGTCAGAAACATAACTCCAGCCCAGTCATGCAACAGTACAGAGAATGTATACCTACATCTAGATGTATGTGTGTGTACATATATTACTATCTAAATGGATACAACATATATATATATATATATATATATATATATATATATACATATATATATATATATATATATATATATATATATATATATATATATATATATATATATAGATATATATATAAATATCCAGAAATATATACATATATATACAAATATATGAACATATATACATGCAAATGCCGACATCTACACATATATATGTCAACACCTATACGTCCACATATACACAGCATGTTACATATATGTACGCAGATATATAGGTATAAATATGTAAACAAATATATATATATATATATATATATATATATATATATATATATATATATATACCCATATAGGTATATATGGCCAGACTTCTATAGATAGCAATGGTAGATTAACAGAAACATATATGTCCACATGCACCGTTAATGGGCATGAGAGGCCCCAAACAATATATGTCTCGTACAAATTGGCATACCCACCCCAGCCAAACATGTCCACCCTGCAATACACTACTAAGCTCATTTTATTGTGTTTCATTTAAATAGGGATTTAAATTAGTCTTCTTTTATGTTTCACATGTTGATATCACATTCCCCTCTCCCCCACCCACTAGGCCAGTACAGGCCCATCTAACCCAGGCCATCCTTGACCCATAAATACCCATAAATACATTACCCACTGCCCCCCTCCCTCTGCTGCACACATGCAGCCACCATCCCTTACCTGGTTACCAGCTCGTAGCTACCACACCACCACACATTCCCACCCTCCACTCCCACCCCCTCAGGACCCATCCTGTATGTTGTCCCGACCCAAGTATCCTAGGTCTGCTATATGCTGTAGTCCATGTACATAGCCATGGGTACCTTTGCAGCTCTGGTTTTAGACAAAATAGAATACCCAATTTTTGGTTGTCCCGCATGAGATGAATGTTTCCCTGGTACTAACAATAGATTTCACACGTGACTTTGTTTACACTAACGGTTTTATTTGCAGGTATCGCAAAGCATATGTGGCAAACAAGGTTGGCAGGTATGCACATGAAACACAGTATCCAGCAATATCAGTCTACATTACAGGGCATGTAACTAAATATGTAGATGTATGTGTGTGTTTGTATATATACCCATAACTAAATAGATATACACCTCTCCCTCTCTGTAGTACATACATATGCATATATACACATACATATATATAAATACCCACATATAGATATATACATATGCAGACAACCATACATCCACATGTCATTATATATATATATATATCATAGGTATATATATATATATATATATATATATATATATATATATATATATATATATATATATATATATATATATATATATATATATATATATATATATATATATATATATATATATATATATATATATATATATATATATATATATATATATATATATATATATATATATATATATATATATATATATATATATACAGGGTTCTGTCCTGGGACCACTCTTGTTCGGTATATACTTTTCCGAGGTACAGGCAACGTGGAGGACTATGGCTCACCAAGTTCGCAGATGACTGCAAACTGGGTGCCATAATCAACTCTCCAGCTGACACAAACATCCTTCAAAAAGGTCTCACAGAGACAGATAACTGGTGCCAGCACCATGGTTTAAAGCTAAATGCCAAAAAATGTATAGTCATACCCTTTGGCAAAAACAATGTGCCCACAAATTACCACATAGGCGGAAACCCATTAAGTACAGAGAAAGTTATTAGGGACCTGGGGACCCAAGTTGATAGCAATCTCTCCTTTGAAAACCACATTGCCAAAGTGGTTAGAAAGACCTTCTACATAGCTCACCTCATCACGAAGGGTTTCACATCTAGATCAAGAGAGGTAATCGTGCCCCTTTATTTATCCCTCATCAGGCCCATCATAGAATATAATGCCCCTTTTGGGATGTACCTTACCCGACACCTACAGCAATTAGAAAGACCCCAAAAGTATCTCACCAAGAGGATCAAGGGTCTCAAACAGATGCCATATGCTGCTCGGTTAAAAAAACTCCAGCTCTACTCAGTTGCATACCTACTTCGAGGCGATCTATGCCTGACATACAAAGCTATGTCAAATCCAGAATTAATGGACATGCTCCACCTCAGTAAATCTAAATCCCTTAGAGCCACACGCTCGAGGGACTTGAACCTCAGCACAGAAATAAATAGAACTTGCTGGAGGGACAGGTTCATAACCCAGAGGCTCCCTTCGCTCTGGAATAGAATTCCAGTTCATGTGAGGCAGAGCACCTCACTGAATCTCTTCAAGAAGAATCTCGATAAGTGGATGGGGATCGAGGTTTGTCCCAGGGATTACTCCCTGTCACTATTAGACAGAGGCACAGCAAACTAAACCTTAAAAAGGGCACAGTATACTCAAATCAAGGGTGTGAAGCCATACAGAATCGGGCTAGGCTTATAATTGCCCCAGGGCAGACAGCCTAGTATGAACCTATGAACCTATATATATATATATATGTGTATATATATATATATATATATATATATATATATATATATATATATATATATATATATATATATATATATATATATATATATATATATATATATATATATATATATATATATATATATATATATATATATATATTATATATATATATATATATATATATATATATATATATATATATATATGTAGATATATATATATATATATATATATATATATATATATATATGTGTGTGTGTGTGTGTGTGTGTGTGTGTGTGTGTATACACGGATATAGATCTATGATATGATACAGCATATAAGAATGACATATGATCACAGGCCATGCCAATGGGGGTGAGGGACCCAATCAACATACGTGTAACACGTACCAATACCCCCTGAGCCAGACAGGGGAAACATACAAACACACAAAGTAAACAATCCACTGCTCCCCAAACCACAGCAGGATACAACCAGTTGGGGGAACACTGTGGACCTGCTAAGTCTAATCTTGAAAAAGAGACAGGAATGTCCCTTACGAGACAACCCAAAAATTATTTGGTGACTGGAGTCCTGTCCGTGCAATGACATATCAAGGCAGGGAGTGTATGTACTCAGACTACAAGGTTGGGAAAGCCTGATGACCCATGGGTTGGGACAACTTATGAGATGGGTCCCGAGATGTGGAGAGTGGGCAGTGTGTAGTGGTGTGGTTAGACCCGACCTGCACCCAGAGTAAGGATAAGTGCTGTAGAGGAGGGGCGGGGGGACTATGGGTATGAAATTATGGGTCGAAGCGTGCAGGTGTTGGCTGGAGTGGTTCTATTCGGACTGCCTTGTAGATGTAAGCAATAGTGTGAATTGGGCAGAGCTGTCGCCTAACGAGCAGCCATTCCCGGTATGAGTCCCACTGCAGCACAGTCTATTTTACATGGCAAAGTATGGTATAACCAGATGTGTGGTTGCAAAACCCACTAAATAACACCAAAGAACACATGGTCGCAACACCACACTGTAGGCATGTAAGCCGATCTAATTGGCATCACAAGTTATTATTGTTGTCCTCACCCCTACCCAGGGGTGTGAGTGTCCAAATCTACCTCCAAATGCAGTGTATATGCACAGCTGTTGCTGTAGAAGAAATGGCCAGTTGTGGACCTTCCCTTCAGCCTTCTTGCACATCCCTGGCTATTTCCCATACTATCTCTCCCTTTTTGTGCTCCATTAACACCACTTACCTATCAACACATTTTTCATTTCTATTAATGTTTAAAGTTACAAGTAGCTGACACCCTCTTCCCCAACTATATTGGCAGAATCTGGAACCCCCTACCCACATGTATTACCTCAGCTGTCCCACAGGACGCATGTAAATAACACATGAAGGAACACCTCAAGCACATTTGGATCAGCACATGCTCACCACCTGGCAAAATCCTCCCACCCCCACCTTACACTCTATACCCCTACATCAACTAGTGAAACCGACACCTCTTGTCCTGCCTTGCATACAAATCCCAACATCCTTTACACCTTCCCTATTGCTCCCCTACCACTTATTCCCACAGCCTACTATACAGTTACAATGTCTCCTCCTCTACCTACCTACCTACACCTTCACTATTCTCTTCTACTCTATCACACAGGTATGGAATAACTAAACCTAACCTGAATACCTGAGTGTAACCTATGCAGAACTGTTAAACTGGAATCTAAATTCACCTTAAACTGAGCTTTGTCAACAGTCATACCTGACATGTAAACCTGACCTAAGCATGTATAATACCGACATGTGAACGTAAACTAAGCATGAAGGATATGGTACGTAGCTATGTTAAGTCTGTTACTCTCTATGAATGTGAACACCTCTGTATTACTTATAATGAGTAGCTGAGGTTTACTGTGGAGCTCTACTCCCCATGCCACCACTGAAAATGGGCAAGCATCCAGTTGGATTGTCCCAGTCAACACATGTAAACTAAATACATAAAGTAGCGTGGAGGTATGCGGGTTTAAGCCTGTTTGGGTGGCGGTAAGCAATGCCCACACTGGTTAAGCAATGTAGAAGATAACTCAGTGTAAGATGCCATAACCGGAGGTCAGCAATGCTGAGCCTCGCTCAAACCAGCACATACCCACCTACATCTGCTCTAAAGTGCCTTAGTCACTCTGTAGCCAACAGCTCTCGTGCCCATTAACACAATAATCTGCACTCCCAGGTTGCAACCCCTCGCCCTGCACACTATAGTCAAAGTGAATTATCACTAAGCCATGGCAGATACACATTCAGCTGCTGTTATCACAAACATATCATCCAGTACTGTCATTGAACAGTACAGGAAATGTATGCAAGTATGTAGATTAATAGCAGCAAGCATGTGTACACTGCTCAATCACAGTATTTTGAGCAGTCTATGTGTATCAAAGAACAGTGCCTGTCCAATCATACTGTGAGAACAGTAGTCTTCCATAATACTGAAGAGAATAATGAAAAACGGTGCACTCCGTGGGGGCGGGTGGGCGTGCTTCATGCACAGAATGTCACACCTGGGGCGTCGTTCCGCGTTACTGGGAGATGAGGCTGGCCAGGCGTGTGAGCAAACCGCTGCTTCTCAAACCCCTGGCAGGATGCTACCAGTGGGAGAAACAGTGTAGATCAGCTAAGTGTAATCCTGACACAGCAACAAGTCTGTCCCTGGCTGGATGAACCAAAAATTGTGAGTCACATCAATGTTTCCACCAGTATCAGAGGAGGATCAAGGGAAGGCTCGTATGTACGTACGTGGACTAAACAGATGAAGAACCTGTAGAAACTTGGGTCGAGACAGTATACTGGAGAAGTACCGAGACGTGCAGAGAGGGCAATGTGTGGAGGTGTGGTATGGCAGGGCTAGCAACTGGAGAATGGATGGATGATGTGTACATGGAGCTCAGGGGCCGGGGGAAGGAAACATGGGTATGACATTATGGTAGAAATATGCAAATGAAGCAGAACAGCAATAGTGTAGTGGGTAGAGCATCCGACCAATGAGCAGGAATTCCCGGTTCGAGTTCCACTGCAGCACAGTCTATTTTACATGGGAAAGCATGTTATAACCAATAGTTTTGTTGCAAAACCCACTAAATAGCATATATATATATATATATATATATATATATATATATATATATATATATATATATATATATAAACTGGAGTACCGCAAGAAATGCACATGTGACGTATCAGTGTCAGACGGAATAAGGCACTAGCAAGCAGGTGTAAGCACACATAAGCAATAGTAAGCATATGTACGCACTAGTAAGCAGGCTTAAGGCCTTACAACTGCTTTAAAGTGCCTTAATCACTCTGTATCCAACGGGCCTTTGTCAGCCCAGCAATGAAATAAACTGCCATGCAGGTCAAAAACTCAGGACCCTATACACCATAGTCCCAGTAGCTATCCACCAAGCCATCACAGAAGTACAGAAGAATGAGGAAGTACTAAATATGTCCTCACCATAGTATAACCAAACTGAACCTGTGAAAGGCATCGGCATACAGTCATATGTGCCATAACTGACTACAGAACATACATATGTGAACTGGAGTACTGCAGTAAGTCCATATGTGAGGTGTTATTGTAATTAAATGTAGAAGTTCCCAGGACCCCACACAGTATACATACACATGTCTCAATGATACAAGACACATATATAACAAGTGATGAAGGGGAAATCAGTGCCAAAAAGCAAATATCATGCAAATAAAATAATAAGCACTGCTAAGCGTAGCACAGCACTGCTTCCCAGACTACTGCCAGGATACTACCAGTGGGAGAAACAGTGTCACCCTGCTAAGTCTAATCTTAAACAAACGCATGTTCGTCCCTGGTGGGACGACCTCAAAAATTCCACTAAAAAGAATCTTCAGAGAAACATACCATGACTCAAAGGTAAGCAAAGAAGGTTACATATGTTCGCAGACTAAATGTGTGGGAAGCCTGAAGATCCATGGGTTGGGACAACTTACGTGAAGGGTCCAGAGAAGTGGAGAGTGAGCAATGTGTAGTGGTGTGGTTATAGTTGCCTGGAACCTGTAGGAAGGATGATTGATGTGTAGGAGAAACGGGGGGAGGGAATGATGGGTATGATATTATGGACCGAGGCATGCTGGGGTTTGATGAACCCGTTCTAATGGGACCAGCCAGTGGATGACAGCAAGAAAGGAAGGGGGGAAACAGGGAAGGAACTGAGACATATCACTTCCCATGGCAAACCATGTTATGAGTAATATGTGTGTTGCATAACCCATGGAATAACATATATCTATATATATATATATATATATATATATAAACTGGAGTACTTCAGGAAATGCAGACGAGAGGTGTCAGTATCATAATGCATAAAGCAGTAGATAGGTTAAGCAGCAATAAGCTGTAGTAAGCATATGTCAGCACTAGTAAGCGAGCTTAAGTTTAAAGGCTAAGCAAATCTGATGCAAACGATCTGTAAGCATATGTAATCGGAGGTTTGTGTTTGCATGAGGGTAAGCACTGCGTACACAAAGTAAGCAATTTCGAGACTAACCTGGTGTAACTGGATGTTACCTGCAGTTGGCAATGCTTACCGTCGTGCAAACATGCTTACAACTGCTTAAAAGTGCCTTAATCACCAACAACAATGACAGCCATACCACAATCATAGTGAAGTAACACTACACCATGTCAGATATACATAAATCCCATGTACTCCCAGACATATCATGCAGCACAGTCAATCTGCATAAGGGGAATTATACTAATATCATACCACTCAACCTCTTATTGCAAACATTCTGGACACAGTGTGACAAAAGTGGGGTACAAATTGGGATAAATGTGAAATATTGTTCTTATACATGTAAAACGTTGTTAGTTAAACAGTGATCTGTTGTAACACACATAATCTGAACAACATGAAGTCTGAAACTCTAATGCATCATCATTCCTAACTGACCACATGCCTGACATCACATATATATACGGATAGATATGTGAATTGCATCTCCATATAGGAAAAACAACCGGAACCTCCACCACAAAATAACTGACCTTATGCACAGTTAATGAAGGTGGAGGGTTCAAATGAGGGATACCTGGTGATTACTGCTATATTCCCCCCCACCACAGCCATAACAGATATACTGTGCAATGCAATATCCAGCACATTCAGTTCTTGACCCCAGGACCCTCCGCAACACAGCTACAACGGTTTAATAGTAAGCCAATACAACTGTAAAAAGTCAGGGCAACATCTGAAACATATCATCCAGTCCAGTCATGCAACTGTAAACTGTTCAGAGAATGTATACTATCATCTAGAGGTATATGTGTGTAACCTATCTACACTGATACAACATATCTATATATGTATATATATATATATATATATATATATATATATATAAATTTCTAACACTGTATACATATATATTACTATATATGAACATATATACATGCAAATGCCTACATCAACACATATATGTGTCTACATCTATATGTCTACATATACACAGCAAGTTACATATGTGTACACAGATATACATCTATGTAGGTATATACAGACATAGTTATATATATGTCAGCAGATATATATATCTACATCAGTATATATGGCCATACATCTGTAGATAGCAATGGCAGATTAGCAAACACACATATGTCCACATGCACCATTAATGGGGTTGAGAGGCCCCAAACACTATATGTTTTGTACAAATAGGCATCTCCCCCCCACAGCCAAACACATCTGCCCTGCAATACACTATCAAGTGTTGCAGATCCCGTAACAAGGACCTGACATGACATGGGCACAGGATGTTAACAGTACTACATCCCACCTGTATGATGTCAAGCTGGTATTGGTGACATATCATGCAGTACAGTCTGCCTCCCATAGGTAATGTAAAATGTGGAAGCCATCAACATCCCCGTGATACAGATACACAGACACAGATATGCAGATACATATATATATATACATATGTACATATATATATATATATATATATATATATATATATATATATATATATATATGTGTGTGTGTGTGTGTGTGTGTGTGTGTGTGTATATACATGTGACTAAACATACACACGCAGATATATGTACAGTAAGATAGGGTCTATATCAGTCCATCGAAATGGCTGAATATCGAATACCAGATGTTCAAACTGTAAAGTTCGAACACTGGTAATCGCGAAGCCATGGCACACCGAATTCTTTTCCAGGGAAAGAATTTGGTGGTCTGTTTCTGTGGCTTCACGAGTATCGGGACTGTGGTGGGAAGTTACAGGTCGGGTTAAGGTAAGTGTGCGAATGTGTGGATGTTAGGGTTAGGGCATGGGTTAGGTGAGTTAGGGTTAGGGCTCGGGTGAGGTGGGTGTGCGATAGTGAAAGACCTTAGGGCTAGGGTTGGGTTAAGGTAAGTGGATAGCTAGTAGTGTATATATGGTTTAGTGTAGGGTTTTGTGAAGTGTATGTGTGTGGATTATGTATTTTGGTGTGCTTGTGTTGTGTGTATGTTTGTTGGAACAGCGAATGTTTTTCCCTGGGAAAAAATTTGCTGTTTTGAGTGTTTGATGTTGTGGTGTTTTGGGTGAAATGGTTCAATATTAGAACATTCGAAGTAGTAATACTTTGATGTTCTAATATAGACCCGTAAGATGCATATGTAAAAGGTGCGCACAATATGGAACAGCCACTATGCCTACATTTAACACCTGAACAACTGGACACTGTATGGGCCACCCATACAACTGGCAATCATTGCCTGCAACATATACCCACAGAGAGGTCATAGGGAAAACACCACACACAGGTTTGCAGGAATGGAATAACTTTCATTGTGTACTATTACAGTTCTATATGCCATGTCATATAGCTGTTCATACACTGACATCCATATAAACAGTGGAATGCAACCATGAAACAGTTATAGTAATACAGTAGTCTAGAAAGGTTCACAACTGTTGCTGTCCAGGCCAAGCCCTTCAAATTGTACAATAGTGAGGACAGACTAGGCCACAGGATACCAAACGATCAACAGTATGTAATGCAGGTGTATAGTTCAGCAGCCTCTATCTACACTCTGTACAACATCAGTGGGTGGTAAAGGCATCATGTGACCAAATGGGTTGCAACTGTTACATAACAAGGCATAACTGACACCATCACATGCACATTGACAAACAGAACAGTCTATGGCAGGAGGCAGTAGGCTTGCATTAACCCAATATATGTAAGTAATGTAAATATAGGTGAAGTATATGGCACTTTACATCCAGATACCTTAAGGCAGCTCACCCCTGATACCCCCACATATTTAACAGCCTAGGTCATTTATGGTGCTCCCCCCCGACTCAATAATGCAGGGCCATATACCACTGTTACATACACTGGCCTCTGGAGTGCATAAGAGCACACATGTATTGTGTAGGTGACGCCCACACATATATGGATCCAGCCTCACCATATGTGTGGGGGATAGAACAGAAGTGGACTGATGGCAGCAATGGCAGTGTGATATACTCTCAGCCCTCTACAGAGCATTCCCCACAGCATGTCATATGTGCAAAGCTTGATATGTAGGTGGAAGACAGAGGCTGGAATGCAGGCACAAATATGGAGAACAGTTGACATACACTAAGTAAGTCGCTGGTGTTACAGGATAGTCTGCAACATACCCTTAGTCAAGGAATTGCGGTTAGAAACAGGAATGGATGTAGCCATGTACCGATAGCACTCAACACACACACTGCCAGTGAAATATCTGACACAGGACCTGTGTGGTGGACAGACAACACATGATAGGCACACCTCTTGCCACCAAGAGGATAGGCCCACAGTTGAGAGCTATGCAGACAGACTGCATTCCAAGGTAAAGTAGTATGTACACACACACCCTGTAACACCAGTACTATACAAAGCATAACACAACTCTACTCACACTCTGTCTGTAGTTCCTAAACCTCCTACAAATATGTAGCTGCCCTGAGTGTACTGGTTCTCATGTAAGAGGTATTGCTACCTGCTGTCTGTAACAATGACGCCTCATGACACCAAGAGCACTTGTCATAGCAGGAGGCAGAAAATAATACTAGGAATTCTCCACAAAAGCAGGTTTATTCAGGAAATTCTCCAAAGTTAAGTGCTTTCATCTTGACTAGCAAGACTTCATCAGAACAGTTAAAATGTAGTACTTCCTCTCTTTAAATTCTCTATTCCACCAATCAAAATTTCCCAATTCATTTAAAATACATGCATCTAAATATAAGCATCACAATATTAATTCTTAAAAATACTTTTTGCCATAATATTAAAAAAAATACAATAAAATATATATGACAATAATAATAAAAAAGTTTTTTTATAATTTTTCTGCTAAATGTCTCAGTACTGGCATGATACTGAAAACATTGTTTAAACCAGGGTAATTCATGTCATTAGTCCTAATTTGCCATCCTTTCAAGTTTGTTTTTCCAATTACCTCCCCCAAGATCTTTCCTTACAATTTCACAGATTCCAAACAAAAAAACAGAACAATGAGGACTTCTTGTTAGATGTTTGCTTAGAGCGTTGTTGTCATCACCCCTCCTAATTGCATATAGATGTTCATAAATGCACCTACGGAATACCCTTTCGGTCTTACCAATGTAAAAATATTTACACTCCTGACATAAGGCTAAGTAAATCACCCCCCTAGTACTACAAGTACCTGGTGCTAAATACAATTTGTACCCAGTACCACCAAGTTCCACAATAGGATCAGTTAGGATGTATTTACAATATTGACACGCACCCCATTTTCTCGTTCCTTTATTAGCTATTCTGGGGATAATAGGGTGCTCTAACAAAAATGTCATATTCAAATCTACTTTGTAAACAAAATAAGGCTCATTTCCTAATATTTCCATGAGACCCTCATTGCCCCTAAATAATACCCAGTTCTTTCTCATTATCTCTTTAACTTTCCCTGATGTTTCATCATAGGTTAGTACCAGTAACACTGACACCCACACACAGGAAGGACTGTACAAATATCCACAGAATGTCTAGGTTATGTCATCAAATATAACCCCTACTGTACATAACATATGCAGCAGTCTGATATCTCACTGGCTTATTACAGATATGATGACACTAATTATGGTGTACAGCACATATGTACCACGTCATGCATGACATATGTACGCAGGTTGACAGAGTTGTGGCTGGCAGCACATACACAGGGCCAATAATGACATGTTGCTGTGATAACCTCATACATTTACTGTTGTAACAGGGTTTGTGGCAGCATAGGTCCTATGAGGGATAAGAAGCCAGTAACTGTCACGGCTGTCACCATCTACAGACTGCAATCCTCACACTACCGTCTGCAGTCCACAGATAGATGCTCCGTTGGTAACACATGAAACCAAAGGCACAACACACTGCCCTGTCTGCAGATGACCCTGCAGATGGGGATTCCACATAAACATGGAACTGACATGGCAGGTATGGAGACATGTAGGAAAGTCATATCAACACACTGTTCAACCAACAGTACTCCACATGCAGTATAGCAGAACTTACAGTCTGTAGTCAGGTCAGGCACATCCTCCTCCTGTGTGTTGCCCTGTTTCTACAGTGTATGTTGTTAGAGGTAAATTCCTAATCCATCTCAGATGCTGTTTGCCAACCAACAGATCTAGTTCCTGCTCACAGTGAATGACAAGGGCCAACACCAACATGATGTTCCTAGATATTGGAGTGTGTTTCCATGCAATTGGCTATGGGAATGTTACCACAGCTTTTCCACATGCAATCAACTAGGGGAGGGCTGAAATTTGCGCAGAGGCCATCAACTGATCATGAGCATCACTTAAAATACACATGCTGCTGCCTAAGAAAAGCAGGTGTAGGTCTCCACATCCACATGAGAGGGAGTGGGAGAGGCAGACAGAGGCAGAGACATGTTAGGGAGGGTTGGGGGAGTAAAACTGCAGCTTGTTTGTGTCACACACCTACCAGCACAGGGTATCTAACCCCTGACAACTATGTAGTTCTATCACAGTTCAATGCTGTTATTGGATGCACCACATGGGTTACCTGTTGTGGAGCCCTCAGAACATATATGTGATGGTGAGTCGCATCTGCAACAGGGTTACGGTAGCTATATGATAGGTGATATACATGTGCGTGTCCACATGAACAGGTGCCAGCATCAACACAGCTACACTCTTACAGGGACACACAAACACATTGACACACTTGGCAGGGCCAGGAGTACAACTCATCAGTAGCGGGATTGCCACAACACATCACTGTGCAGGTATCACATGCACCACAGGGGTCATACGGAGGATGTATGGGCAAAGGGCATGAGGAGGTGTCTGACATCAGACAGCATGCTTCAGTATGCCCATGGGAGTTGCAGTGAGTGTGGATGTGAACATACGCACCATACAACATGCAGACAAACACACAGGGTGCCAGTATTGACATGCATGGGTGCATGTCTGCACGGGTGTGTGGTGGTCGACTGTGGCAACAGGCTATACAAGGGTAGGCAATGGGTATACCTTGGCATCAGGCCACATGACAATGGTCTGCATTGTGTCTCAGGGCTGTAGTTTCTGCATTTGCCCACACAGGTGGGTATTGTATCCCCCATCCAGTCACATGGGTGACTTTTGTGTGTGGCCAAGGGTGTGCCTTAGTCCATGACATGGACGGTGTCTGGGATGTGCACACCTCCCACATGCATGTACACTGACATGTGGAACTGTACCTGGGGTGTCTGGGCCATGTTGTGAACACAGATTATCATCATATGTGCCAGTCTTGCCCACCTGTGGTGGGAACCAGTAATGGGCAGCAGGTTTACTTTACACCTACATTGATAGAATGCTAACATCATTCCCTGGTGTCAGTGGTATCTGTCCATACATGGCATGTTGTCAAGCATGGTATGTCTGTTGTGGGTCACATGTGATGGCACCATAGGTGGTGCAGGTGTCCATTGGGGAACATGGGAGTGGTGCACTGTCTGCATG
Organism: Protopterus annectens; assembly: GCF_019279795.1. Lineage (NCBI taxonomy): Eukaryota > Metazoa > Chordata > Ceratodontiformes > Protopteridae > Protopterus > Protopterus annectens. The sequence goes on from NC_056729.1 coordinate 910,255,870, forward strand.
TACGTGCATATTGGACAGGTTGACAGGATGACATGCCCTCTGTAGCCCACTGCTATCACTCCATAATTACTATCAGTGGCCAATATGCAGTGTACTACTACCCACATACTGTCTGTTGCCTAGTCATGTGTGTATGTATGAGAAATCGGTTAAGAGTGTGCTCCGGGTAATACTGGGGTTGCTAACTGTGATTGCCTGGCCTTGATGTCACATGTATGGGTATGGCTTTCCACACCAGCCTATCAGCTATTTCACATCTGTTATCCCTGTACGGTGGACATAGTGATATATAGTAGGGCCACCATATAAGAAATATGCAAAACCCACTCCACATTGGCCACACACTCACAAAAACCTCTTCACAGGATATGAGTTACAAACACACACACCTGTCATGTCTGAGAGAAGAACCCCTACCTAACTAGTTCACTACACTATGTAGTTATAGTATGCACCGCCCACATTACTGAAGTACTCCTTCCCCAAAGGTGTATTTCACAATGAATGACATCAGCAGGATTGCCAAAGTAGGCCATTTGAAATGTACTGTGAGTGAATGCATTGCTCCCTACCCAGACAGTGAGACACACACAACTGACATGTGTGGTTATAGAACCCCTGACAGAGGTCTATATCACACCACAGCATGGAGCTGTTACACGATGCACCACAGGGATTACTAGAGAACTCATTCCCCAAAGGTGTATTTCACAATGAATGACATCAGCAGGATTTTAGGCCATTTGAAATGTACTGTAAGTGACTAGCCTAAAATGCATTGCTCCCTACACAGACAATGAGACGCACACAACACATCTGACATGTGCGGGTATAGAACCTCTGACAGAGGTCTATATCACACAACAGCATGGAGCTGTTATAGGATGCACCATGGGGATTACTAGAGAACTCCTTTCTCAAAGGTGCATTTCACAATGAATGACATCAGCAGGATTGCCAAAGTAGGCCATTTGAAATGTACTGCGAGTGACTAGCCTAAAATGCATTGCTTCCTACACAGACAGTGAGACACACACAACATATCCTTACTTGTTCACTCAGAATCACATCCAGCAGCCGAGAGATATCAATGACGGTATGAATGAAATCATTGTCAATGAATTAAAATCAATTATTAAACCTAAATAAAAGTTTTATTTCTTATTTATTTGCTCAATTTAATACATTACCATCGTGAAGAAATTATTATTAATAAATGATCTTTTCTCTTTACTACTATCAATTTACATTCTACCTGTGTAAAAAAACCAATATAATAATTATTACTAATTATTTTGAGTATATTTAAAAGTTTAAATTTTTGATGTGTGTCCTGTGTTTACATTTACATCTGAAAGCTGATTCTAATCTGAATTTCTGATGTATGCAAGCATAGTCTTTCACCAGGCGTGTTTATTTTTTTAATAATTTTTTTAAATAAATAAACCTGGTATCAGCTTACTCTTTATTTAGTTAGTTTGTTTTTTTTTGTTTTTCTGTGAGTTGGATATAGAACTCCTCACAGAGGTCTATATCACACTACAGCATGGAGCTGTTATAGGATGCAACATGTGGGATTATTGGAGAACTCTTTCCCCAAAGGTGTATTTCACAATGAATGACGTCAGCAGGATTGCCAAAGTAGGCCATTTGAAATGTACTGTGAGTGACTAGCCTAAAAGGCATTGCTCCCTACACATGCACCACAGTGAGACACACACGACTGACATGTGTAGGTATAGAACCTCTGAGAGAGGGCTATATCACACTACAGCATGGAGATTTTATAGGACACACCACAGAGATTACTAGAGCACTCCTTCCACAAAGGTGTATTTCACAATGAATGACATCAGCAGGATTGCCAAAGTAAGCAATTTGAAATGTACTGAGTGTGACTAGCCTATAATGGATTGCTCTGTATACAGACATTGAAACACACACAAAACATCTAGATCTGCCATGGATGGGGATGGAACCCTACCACAGTTCTAAATCACAATCCAGCAATACACAGTTACAGGATGCATGACAGAGATTACTGGGCTACAACATTCCCAGATGTGTATTTCTAGGTGGGTGACATCAGCACCCTTGCCAAAGTTGGGTATATGAATTGTAAGGAATGTGAGTACCCTGAAAAGCATTGCTCTCTCCAAAGTCAGACACTCACATAAACACACAGTTGCCAAGTCTGGGGTTAGAACACCTACCCAACTACTTTATCACGCTACAGCAGTACACAGTTACAGGACATGCTACGACCTTTCCAGAGGTGTATGTCTAGGTGGGTGACATCAGCAGCCTTGCCAAAGTTGAGTATATGAATTGCAAGGAGTGTGAGTACCCTAAAAAGCACTGCTCTCTACACAGTCAGAGACAGGCAAACACGCACACAAACACACTCAGTTGCCAAGTCTGGGGTTAGAACACCTACCTAACTACTTTATTAAGCTACAGCAGTATGCAGTTACATGACGTGCTACAGAGATTACTGGATTACGACCTTTCCAGAGGTGTATTTCTAGGTGGGTGACATCAGCAGACTTGCCAAAGTTGAGTATATGAATTGTAAGGAGTGTGAGTACCCTAAAAACCATTGCTCTCTACACAGTCAGAGACAGACAAACATGCACACAAACACACACACAATAACAGTTGCCAAGTCCAGGGTTAGAACACCTACCTAACTACTTTATCACCCAACAGCAGTACGCAGTTACAGGACACACTGTGGAGATTACTGGGTTATGGTCTTCCCAGAGGTGTATTTCTAGGTGGATGACATCAACAGCCTTGCCAAAGTTGAGTATATGAATTGTAAGGAGTGTGAGTACCCTAAAAAGCATTGCTCTCTACACAGTCAGAGACAGACAGACATGCACACAAACACACACACACACTCACACACACAGTTGCCAAGTCTGGGGTTAGACCTCCTACCTAACTAGTTTATCACACTACAGCAGTACACAGTTATGGGACACGCCATGGAGATTAATTGGCTACAACTCTCCCAAAGGTGTATTTCACATTGGATTACCTCAGCAGGCTTGTCATAGTAGGGCTATGGGGAGGGTGGTGTGTGCATGGGCCATAACCCATTCATGCACAGGTTGACATGCCACATGCAGGCACACACGGGGTCATATGTCACAGACACATGTATACATCTGCTAGATGACTACTTCCTTGTACAGTCATGGTGAACAGCTGGCACAAGCATGACATAGTCTGCAATGCTGATAGATACTGGTGGCTAGTATCTGCAGTGAGTGACATGTGCACCTCATGTGTTTGGGGCCCTTTGGCTGTGTGCTGGGTGGGACAGGCCTGGATGGCTCCTTGTCACAGTCACCCTCTTCCACACATCTATGTACGTCTACCTTTGGCTTATTATAGTGTATCGCCCTGACGTATATGTCTGCATTCCTATCCACTGTGTGTGCAAGGCATGTGTGGTGCATACTGATGAGTGTCTGCATTAACATCTGCAACTGCCAGACATGTCTGGTCCACTGGTGTTTGTAGTCATGCCTTCATGTGTTTGTGTGTGAGCATGACCAGTATGACCTTTCAGTATGTTGTTGACTGACATTGCTTTCATTTCTCTAAGTGTGTGAGCATGCCCAGTATGGCCATCTGTAGTGGATGTGTGGATCGTGTCCAGGTAGTTTGTGCTGCAGTGCTGACCTTTGTGTTGTACACCAACAGGTAGCATGCTGTGTTCTGCAGGGTATCCATCGATCAGTAGGCTTTGACTGTTACTACATTTCTGCATAGCCGGGGGCACACCTGACTGTTTCTACATTGATACACAGGAGTGGGGGGGCACACCTGGGTGTTATTACATTACTATGTAGGATGGGGGGGCACACCTGACTATTTCTACATTTCCACACAGGGTTGGGGGGGCACACCTGACTGTTATTACATTACTATGTAGGATGGGGGGCACAAGTGACACTTGTACACATTTGCTATGACTGTACTGGTATGTCATGTACTCCATTTCATTCTGTCTTGCTAACTATCATGCTGAATAGAAGCACACCAGTGTACAACAGATCTTGGCTTTGGTTGTCCTACATATTATTGTCTGACTACCTACCCTTCAGAACTAACATCCCACTGCCTGCCCTGCTGTGGTCTGTATGTGTAGGCCAGGGGGTGGGGTTAACCATAGCCATCATTCTGTGGCCATGGCACAGGCCCTGTTTGGGTTTGTCTACACCTGTCCTGCTGGCTGCGACTGTTGTTGGGTTATGTGAACCGTCCTGACTGGCATGTGTGGATCATATGGGCATACATGTCACTCAGCACATTTCCTGCAGTGGGTTTTGTCACCCTTTGTAGTACTGGCTACTAAGGTGACTCCAGTATGTGTTACACATGTCAGGGTGCCACTATGGGTGTCAACTGTCTGCTGCCATAACATTCAGCCACCCAATTCCCTTGCATGCTCACATCCATACCATAGCTACAGGTAACAACACATTCTACTCCATTTGGCAATTGGTAGGTCTATCGACTTACCTTGTGGGTGTGTGAGACGTGCGGATGGTGCTGGAGGGCTGCCTATGTCAGATGCTAATAGTACACTCCCTATACATGGTTGAGCACAGGTGGTGTCCCTTTTACTGTACGTGTGAGTCAGAGAGAGGTGTCATTCCCTGGGTCCCTACTGTGTCAGTGCATGTGCTATGCATTGCCTCTTTGCCAAGGCCAGGGCATACTGGGCACGCCTCCTTCTGCCTACTGGGGCAGGCTCAGGTTCTTCCTCCTCCAGGTCACTCTGTACCTGTGCAGGCCTTGGCATTGGTGGGGGGGCTGTGTGGCCCTGCCCCATGCTGTTCCTGCTGCAGCTGTTTCCATATTATTGTGTAGCATAGCACATACCATAACAATTTGAGTACATGTAGCTTGTAAATACTGCAAGGCTCCACCGGATGTGTCCGGACACTGGAACCATGACCTGAGCATCCCAAACACATGCTCTATTATATGTCTGGCCTGTGCGTGTGCCTCATTATGCTGTTCTTGTTCAGGTGTGTGTGCATTTCTGATGGGTGTCATCAGCTACGGCTCCAGTGTGCACCCAGCATCCCCACTAGGTGACCATTGGGGATGTCCCCATTGGCAAACCTCTGGTGCAGCTGCATCAGATTCCATATGTGGGAATCGTCATAGCTTCCAGGGCAACCAGCACACACATTCATTATATTACCCTGGGCATCACATATGACCTGGCAGTTGATTGAGGGGATGCCCCTACTGTTGATGTGGGCCCTAGCTTTGATGCATATGTGCGTGCAGTCTATAGACCCCACTACCCCAAGGTATTCTGCTATTTGGTGGAAGAGATGCATATTGCTGGTCAACACATCACGGATGTTGAGGACATATACATGCTCACTGGCATGTGCTCACATGGCATCCAGAAACTGGTGGAATACTCTGGATGCTGATACCTGTGAGATCCCATGATATCCCAGTTGTGTTTTGGGAGGTACCTGTTGGCTAGTATACCTAGGCCTACACATACCTTAGTATCCACTGGGATGGGTTCCCTCGGTCAGTTTGGTGTGTCAGGTGTGGCCGGCACAGCTCAACTATTTGCTGTACGAGGTCTCTGTCCACCCTATAGCGCACCACTATCTCCAGCTCATGTAGCCCCTGGTAGGTTACCCTGGGTCTGTACACTCTTCTCCATCTCCTCACTTTGGGTTGTTCAGCAGCATGCACATCCTCACCTCCCAGAGCCTCTTGCACATGTTGTTCTATGTTGCCTGCTGAAGCCCTTCTCATTTTGTAGGTTTGTTTGTTAAAATTTCCCCGCTTGAATACACAGGTGGTGTAGAGTGTGGTAAAAACAGTGGGGAAGGTGTTTGCTTAGTTTATAGTAGTGTTCTGGGCTGGGCTGCTGCCTGTGTATTTGGCTGATTCTGATACATTTCACCTGCCAGCTAAGCTAGTTCTGCTTGATTAACTTCCTACTACTGTTTTCCCTTCCCATTGCCTTCCTATTTCAGCCCGTGTGCAAGCCGCACAAACAGAGTGCTCAAATGTACACATTGCTGCTATTTCCTGGTTTAACTTCATTTTTCTTCCTGTAAAGCCCAGTGCATGGCACGCACACCCCCTTACACTTTGTAAAGAGTGTTAGGCAGGTTTAGACACACCCCCTAGCTTAACTGTGCTAAGCTAGGATCAAACCCGAGCCACAGGGCTCCAGTCTGCTTACAGTATGCCTGACACACTCACCCATGATGTCACCTACCTCGTAGTCTTGCACTGAGCTATTCATACTCTTACACATTTGGGACCTGCCTCACATGCTGGGAAAATATGGGATTCACTATCCTTCCCCTCATTTGCATAGGATTGCCTGCTAATGCATAGTTACATGTGTCACACTGAGCCTCCCACCTTACCAACCACTATTCACTGGCCAGGTTGCCTTTTGCCTGCCATTGACTTGCATGGCAGAATACTGATTTTAGTTAGAATGTTTGTTTTAGGTTTATTTTCTTATTTTCCCACCAATCGCGTTTGTGCGCCACTGCCCTATGCTTATACAGCTAAGATCGGCTAAAATAAAATAAAAGTTGCTTTTATTACTTTTTGTATTGTTTGCAATGCCAATGGCCTTATACTTGGTCGTTGGCATGCTTCCTCAATGATATGCAGCCTTTATTTGGAGCTGTCATGTCTCTGTTTTGGATTTTGGTAATCCTGCTGATGTCATTCATTGTGAAATACACCTTTGCGGAAGGCATTCTCTAGTACTCCCTGTGGTGCGTCCTATAACAGCCACATGCTATAGTGTGATATAAATATCTGTCAGGGGTTCTATATCCACACACGTTGGTTGTGGATGTTTTGTGTGTGTTTCACTATCTGTGTAGGGAGCAATGCATTTTAGGCTAGTCACACACAGTACATTTCAAATGGCCTACTTTGGCAAGTCTGCTGATGTCATTCATTGTGAAATACACCTTTGGGGAAGAGCTCTCTAATAATCCCTGTGTTGTGTCCTATAACACCTCCATTCTGCAGTGTGATATAGACCTCTCTTAGGGGTTCTATGCCCACACATGTCGGCTGTGGATCTTTTGTGTGTGTCTCACTGTCTGTGTAGGGAACAACGCATTTTAGGCTAGTCACACACAGCACATGTCAAATGGCCTACTTTGGCAATCCTGCTGATGTCATACATTGTGAAATACACCTTTGGGTAAGGCATTCCCTAGAAATCCCTGTTATGTGTCCTGTAACAGCTCCATGCTGTAGTGTGACATAGACCTCTGTTAGGGGTTCTATACCCACAAATGTAAGTTGTGGATGTTTTGTGTGTGTCTCACTGTCTGTGTAGGGAGCAATGCATTTTAGGCTAGTCACACTCACTACAATTCGAATGTCCTACTTTGGTAATCCTGCTGATGTCATCCAATGTGAGCTACACCTTTGAGGAAGGAGTACTACAGTAATCTCTGTGGTGTGTACTATCACTGCGCAGTGCTGTAGTGTAATAAACTAGTTAGGTAGGGATTCTACTCCCAAGCAAGACAAGTGCGTGTGTGTTTGTAACATGTATACTGTGTAGAGGGGGTTGTGATTGTGTGACACCAGTGACCAATGTGGAGTGGGTTTTGCATATTTCTTATATGGTGGCCCTACGATATATCAAAATGTCCATCATACAGGGATAACAGATGTGAAACAGCTGAGAGGCTGAGATGCAAAGCCATACCCATACATGTGACATCAAGGCCAAGCAATCACAGTTAGTAACCCCAGTATTACCCAGAGCACACTCTCAACCTATGTCTCATACACACACACATGCCTAGGCAACAGCCAATATGTGGGTAGTACACTGCATATTGGTCAGTGATAGTAACTATGGGGGGATAGCTGTCGGCTACAGAGGGCATGGCACCCTGTCCATCTGTCCAAAATGCATGTACATGCAGACAGTGCACCTTCCCCATGTTCCCCAATGGACACCTAAAACACCTGTGATGCCATCACATGTGACCCACAAAGGACATACCATGCCTGACAACATGCCCTGTATTGACAGATGCCACTGACACCAGGGAATGCAGTTAGCATGCTATCAATTTAGGTGCAGGCTAAACCTGCTGACCATTACCTGTTCCCGCCACATGTGGGCAAGACTGGCACATCTGATGATAATCTGTGTTCACAACATGGGCCAGACATCCTAGGAACAGTTCCACATGTCACTGTACATGCATGTGAGAGGTGTGGACATCCCAGACACCATCCATGTCATTGACTAAGGAACACCTACATGGCAAGCAATGCACAGCATTGGCCACACACAATAGTCACCTAGGTGACTGGATGGGGGATACAATACCCACCTGTGTGGGCAAATGCAGACACTACAGCCCTGAGCCACAATGCAGACCATCGTCATGTGGCCTGATGCCAAGGTATACCCATCGCCTAGCCTTGAACAGCCGTTAGGCACAGTCGACCACCACACACCCATGCAGACATGCACCCATGCATGTCAGTACTGGCAGCCTGTGTGTTTGTGTGTGTGTTATATGGTGCGTATGTTCACATCCACACTCCCTACAACCCCCATGGAAATACTGAAGCATGCTGTCTGATGTCAGACACCTCTCCATACCCTTTGCCCATACGACCCCCATATGACCCGTGTGGTGCATGTGATACCTGCACAATGATGTGTTGTGGCAATCCCACTACTGATGAGTTGTAATCCTGGCCCTGCCAAGTGTGTCAATGTGTGTGTGTCCCTGTGATAGTGTGGCTGTGTTGATGCTGGCACCTGTTCATGCAGACAGGCACGTGTACGTCACCTAATGTATAGCTACCATATCCCTGTTGCAGATGTCAGTCACCATCACATATATATTCTGAGGGCTCCTCAACAGGTAACCCATGTGGCACATCCAATAACTGCATATAACTGTGATCGCACTACATAGTCATCAGCGGTTTGATACCTTGTGTTGGTAGGTGTGTGACATAAACATGCTTAGGTTTTACTCTTCCACCACTCCCTGACTTGTCTTTGCCTCTGTCTGCCTCTCCCACTCCCTCTCTGGTGGATGTGGAGACCTACACCTGCTTTGCTTGGCAGCAGCATGTGTATTTTAAGTGATGCTCATGATCAGCTGAAGGCCTCTGCACAAATTACAGCCCTCCCCTAGCTGATTGCATGTGGAACAGCTGTGGTAACATTCCCATAGCCAATTGCATGGAAACACACTCCAGTATCTAAGAATATCATGTTGGTGTTGGCCCTTTTCATTCACTGTGAGCAGGAACTAGATCTGTTGTTTGGCAAACAGCATCTCAGATGGAGTGGTGATTTACTTCTAACAACATACACTGTGAAAACAGGGCAACACACAGGCGGGGGATGTGCCTGACCTGACTACAGACTGTAAGTGCTGCTATACTACATGTGGAGTACTGTTGGTTTAACAGTGTGTGTGAGGATATGACTGTCCCACATGTCTCAATACCTGCCATGTCAGTTCCATGTTTATGAGGAATCCGCATCTGCAGGGTCATCTGCAGACATGGCAGTGTGTTGTGCCTTTGGTTTCATGTGTTACCAACAGAGCATTTATCTGTGGACTGCAGAAGTTAGTGTGAGGATTGCAGTCTGTAGATGATGAAAGCCGTGACAGCTATTGGCTTCTTATCCCTCATAGGACATATGTTGCAACAAACCCTGTTACAACAGTAAATGTATGAGGTTATCACAGCAACATGTCATTATTGGCCCTGTGTATGTGCTTCCAGCCACAACTCTGTCAACCTGTGTGCATATGTTGTGCATGAAGTGGTGCATATGTGCTGTACACCATAATTAGTGTCATCATATCTGATAACAAGCCAGTGAGATATCAGACTGCAACACATGTTATGTAAAATAGGGGTTATATCTGATGACATAACTTGGACATTCTGTGGATGTTTGTACAGTACTGAGGTCTGGGTACTTATGGTGAATGTCGACAGTGTGTGTATTGCTAATATGTACTTTAGCCTATGTAGAGACTATGGTAGATGTCATTGTTCTAGGTCCCATCCTATCTGATGTTACATGCTGCTCCACTGTATAGCACCATATTGGCATACATGTTTGTAGGGCTATACACACACATGTCCCATACCACAGACAGCCATCAGACCAAACTGTGTAGCAGCCCAGTATATGTAGCATCAGTCTGTGAGTGGCACATATGAGGATGGTGTCGAACAGATAGTCCATATACTGTTATATTATGCTGGCTTAACATATGTGGCTGTGGCTGTGTTCACAATGGTTGCGGTTATGCACTTTCACACAGGTGTATCTTACCCTGTGCTGTGACATGCCTCTAGAGCCTGCCATATATGTAGGTACATATGCATTCTCCCATAGGAGATGTAGGCCAGTGTTGAGCCAGTATGCCTGTAGCCTGCACAGTGCATTGTTACATGCCTAGCAGCTTAGTGTACTTACCCAGTGAGATGTCATGTGGAGATACTTGCCAGATTTACTGCTGCTGGGCCTCCCTTAACAGTCATGTATGTCAGACAGAGCAGTGGGATTCTGTACAGATGTATGTCAATATCTTGTGGGTAGTATGTGGCCATGGCACCCCTGTACCAGCAGTTATTATGTGTCAGGCCAGACAGGGGTGTGTGAATGAATAACTTATGGTGGCAAATGTATTCCAGTCATTATGTGTTATACCCATCTACATGGCTGTCTACATCCATATAGTCAGGCATGGTACACATGTTTAACACTAAGGGGGTTATGTGTACACCTCTGGACTGTACAGAGTGTGTCAGAATGTCCACATATATTGGCCAATATCTCTGCTGCAGTCCACAGGGGCATTACATGCTAGCAGCAGTACTATACTATGATGTCCTTAGGATGTCTGTCAGTAGCCAATGGCACACATGTTATAAGCAGATGTGACCTCCAACACACACGATGTCTGTGAAGACACTCCCAATGACAGTAGGAATAGTCTACTAATATAACTGCTATACATACTTGACATCCCCTTGCACTACGACTGTAGGACTAGAGAGGCTGAGGAAGGGCTACACTCCATGTCCAGGACATATGGTGGAAATATATGTACATATTATTATCCTGATAGCCATATATATATATATGATTACACATGTATAGTACTTCCAACCACTGTCATGGCAACCATCTACTCTAACCCCCTACATCATGTGGACATGGTCCCTTTACATTTCCTGTGTGATGGACATCCTTCCTGTGTGTGGGCATCAGTGATACAGACAGCAGGTAGCAATACCTCTTACAGGAGAATTGGCACACTCAGGGCAGCTACATATTTGCAGGAGGTTCAGAAACTACAGACAGAGTGTGAGTAGAGTTGTGTTATGCTTTGTATAGTACTGGTGTTACAGGGTGTGTGTGTACATACTACTTTACCTTGGAATGCAGTCTGTCTGCATAGCTCTCAACTGTGGGCCTATTCTCTTGGTGGCAAGAGGTGTGCCTATCATGTGTTGTCTGTCCACCACACAGGTCCTGTGTCAGATATTTCACTGGCAGTGTGTGTGTGTTGAGTGCTATCGGTACATGGCTACATCCATTTACGTTTCTAACCTCAATTCCCAGACTAAAGGTACGTTGCAGACTATCCTGTAACACCAGAAACTTGCTTAGTGTATGTCAACAATTCTCTACATTTGTGCCTGTATTCCAGCCTCTGTCCTCCACCTACATACCAAGCTTTGCACATATGACATGCTGTCAGGGGTTGTTCCATAGTGGGCTGTGAGTATATCACACTGCCATTGCTGCCATCAGTCCATTGCTGTTGTATCCCCCACACATATGATGGGGCTGGGGCTATATAATTGTGGGCATCATCTACACAATACA